>NW_009231815.1:0-55925 GCF_000690835.1 Fulmarus glacialis
TTATGCAACAGAGATGTGCAGCACTTCTGTCTCAGTCAAGTATTAGAAGGGTGAGAATGTTCCTGGAGAAAAAGTTTTTACCTTTGTTACACAGGGAAAAACGCACTTACTGTCCAAAGCAGAAAAAAAAGAGGAGGAATAGGGAATAGTGATAGTGGTGATAGTGGTCTGCTGCATTTACACACACTTCATGCCCTAGCTCTAGTTAACTCCAAGAAACCACTCTTTTTCAGTCCTCCCCTACCACATCTGACAGTTGGGTCCTCACTGCTTTCTCATTAACTGCTTAATAAATGTTGTTAATCATTTTTATGAATCCTTCATAGACTTCAAATTGCTGAAGTCCTTGGTGCCACAGGAGGGTATGCCTAGACTGTAGAGATGCTTTAGAAGCACTGAGTCCCTTCTCACTAGGGGACTAGATTAGCCATTTCGGTTACAGAAGTCATTTGTAACTTCTTCACCTTGTAATGTCACACTGGCAAAGAAATTATGCCAGAATATTGAACCTCTTCAGTCATATTAATGCTAATTCATTGTGATGGATCACTACATGTGAAAATCGGGGGTATGTCATCTTCTGCCTTATGGAAGACAATAGTAAGAAATGTAATTAAGTGTACTAAGTTCCTTAGAGGCATTATTCATTTCTAAAGACATCAACAAATCCATTTTTCAGATTTTACAGCTTCAGTATAGAAGTTCACTTCAAAACTTTGGGTGCTACGTTCATCATTAACTAAAAATATTCTAAAATATTAAACAAAGTACAATTTAATATCATTTACTATCACGGCACAAATTGAAGTATTACTTCATCAGTTCAAATACTCCCTGTTTAGATACTGATCTAATGAGAGCAATTAAAATAATTCATAAAAAAGAAAACTAGTGTACCTTTGCAACTGTACTTGAGGTGCTGTTATTGTTAAAACAGGAAACATCAGAAAGCACAGACACTGCGAGCCCTCTTGGTAGAGAATGTCTGATATTGAACAGTACTAACCTGATCAATACTGTTTATAAAGAGGACAAACAATCCTAAATTATTATCTACACAAACCAGTACTCAAGAGCGGCACAGGCATTATGAAGAACATAGACTAAATATTAATGCTACAGCAGTTTCATAGCACCTGGAAAGGTGCTATATTACAAGGCTAATTTTTTTTATAGCTTATATAAAATGAGGCACTGACTGCTATTTGTTGCATAGCTTTTTCCCCTCACATAAAAACTGATGAGATTATAAGTTTATTCATAGCAGTACTTTCCATTTTATAGCTATTCAAGATTTACTGTGAAATTTTATATAGAGATAGGTTTAAACTCTATCGATGTTTTGGCACTATGACAGCAATTCACAGTTTAATACATGAAAAAATTTTTAAAAAGTTACCATCTGTTGCTAACCCAAATGCCATTATTCCATTTTTTTCAATGGTTTTAGTCTAAATTTTTTCCATATATTTTAAATTTCAAACAAAAAAGACACCTTGATATCAACCGCAGCTTAAATAAAAAAAAAATTCTTTACACTGAATAGTCATTGTTTCCTCTATCTCTGCCCCCAAGTATTAATTCTTACATTTGAATTTGCAGTTTCATTTGATTTGACTAATAACTATACAGGTTTAATAAATCTATCAATCTATGCAGCTAATCAGTAACACCTTTTATTGAAGGATGCCAGCATTTATGAGTCAAAATTTGCAAGTAAAAATATTTTATAAGGTTGTTGCATGTTTTTGAGACAAGGTCACATAGGATGTTTATGACAATGTAGATTTATTCATTCGAAGTGATATGGGTAGCATTTCTATAGTTGTCCTCACTTTTAAAATCTCTCTTTGGAATTCAAACATTAACGAGGGTTGACTGATGAAAATGTGTTTGTAACTCTTAACACTCCAAGCTCCGGTCTTACAGGACTCTCAGCTCAGAGGACTGGCAGGCTCCCATCCTTGAGACCTTCCTTGAAGCATTCCTGTGGTACGGTACACTCAAAGAAACCTTTCCATTCTGTACAACCCTACAATCAACTGTCCTTCCCCCTTCTTTCCCCCTTTACTTCAACTAAGTAAAACGACTGCACATGGCCCTCCCTGTCCTGAAGGGACAAATACATATTTATTCAAATATATCATGAAACATGAGCTTTGTGCACATCAGTTGCTGATGTAAGTCCTAGGAAGAGCATTTAAGTATTATCAGTAATAATAACTGAAGTTACCAGTAAAGTTATCAGAAAGACAAAGAGATCATATATTGGTATGAAATAGAAGAAGTACTTTAGAGATATTTCTAAATTCTTCAAAGAGCAGCATAAGGTATCAGCATAAAGACCATTCTTGGGCTTGTTCAAAGGCTATAAAACTCAGTTCGAACTGTTTTGTGTTGATGTAACAGTTACCTCTCCTTGGCAAAATTTCAACAGCAGAAATACCATAGATTCAACAGGACATTGTGGTGAACGACAGACTTACTAAATCTATTTTAGGCATGTAATAGCAAAGCATAATAACCAGAATGCATTGGAAATTTACATACACTTTAAAAATCTACCATAACCGAGATCCATTTTTCATTTGGATTGTGTTCAACAGGAATTTTTTTGCAGAAAAAAATTACCATTATTTGAAGACCTGGGAAATATTGCTTGATGAATGACGAAAAATGATGACACTAATTGACATAATGAAAAAACTCAAAAAGAAAAAAACAACTCACCTCTTGAAAGAAAACAGATTAATTTCTTAATCTCTTAAGAAAGAGATTCCAGGGCAGGCCTGAATCTGTCAAAGTGAATTTCTCCTGAAACGCACCAGATTAAAAACATGAAAGAAACCAAAAAAGCTCATAGACACAGAAAAGTCTCAAATATTAATTTTGGTCTATCCGTCAGTATTGCTTTTTGTAGGAAATTTTCATAATAACAAGTAAAATTCAGTTCTGAATAATGCTTGGTTAACAGAAGAAAATTGTTAAGTTACAGAACTTACTATTATAATATTGTTGAAGTTGGGTTTTTCTGTTTTGTTAGGGGTTTTTTTTGGCTATTCATATGTTATTGTTTCAGCATCAAATACACTGCATAATATAATGCAGAATCAGAAACAAGCAGGATGTTTTTAATAGCAAAGCACATTGGAAATTCTGAATTTTCTTCCAAATTTGGATAAGCACAAAGTTCACTTTTAATACCAGCTGTCTATTACACAACTAAGCCCTGTTCCCCAAGAAATGGCTGAAAAAATGGTCAGGCACAAACAAATAAGTGCAGAATCATAATAAAAAAGGGATTTCTATATTTTCTCCTATTCAAAGAGCTCAAAGTATTTTACTAGTGTGATTTTTTTTTTTAATTAATCCCACCCGTCTATAGGATGAGAGTTCTAATCTGCATTGTAAACCAGCACAGCAAGGGGATTTTGCAAATACCAAATAAGGTTCATTCACT
Organism: Fulmarus glacialis; assembly: GCF_000690835.1. Taxonomy (NCBI): domain Eukaryota; kingdom Metazoa; phylum Chordata; class Aves; order Procellariiformes; family Procellariidae; genus Fulmarus; species Fulmarus glacialis. The sequence goes on from NW_009231815.1 coordinate 3,461, forward strand.
GACCACAAGAACTTGTCATAGAAGCTATGGATCACATTATAAGAGACAAAAATCCTGAAGTACAAAATTACTGAAGTAAAATAAAATAGACATCATGACCTGCTGGCACCAATATGTCACCTTTATAATCACATTCAGGAATATGAACTCTGGTCCGGATTTGATTTCTTCCAAAATTCTTTATGATCCTCTTAGATTGCAAGAGTTCTACCACTTCTTGCCTTTTAATCAATCATAAAACAAAGTGAAAATTTTATTTCTTTTATGTATTTTATGATTTTCTTTCATCCTGATGAAAGCAGAAAGTATAGTAAAGCTTCCTGAAGCATCCAAGTAATTTAGGAATTGAAATCCAAAGTAAGAAAGTATATTTATACTTGGGTGTTATTAGGAACAGAGAGAAATTAAGTTTCTGTACTTCTGAAAATGGTTATAGCTGAAAAAGTCTTGTATAGAAATTCAACGACACATACTACAGTGAATTCATGCAAAAATTTCACTTTACCACTATTACCGCCCCTTCTTTCAATACATTTCAATAGATGCTTCACTCCCAGTGATTTCAAGAGCACTTACATATGTTCAAGGAAGAATAAGCCTGGTTACTTTGCTTAATTGGCCTTGAATAACAGTAGCAGTTGTTTCTGAAGAAAAAGGGCAACAATAAAATGAGTACCCTTAAAGAAGTAAGTTTCTTAGAAAATCTTACAAAAGGGAATGGTTCTTCCACAACTATGGAATAATCCTGACTATGGGTTTTATTAATGTGTCAGGTTTTACTTCCACAAGTGTGGCATATCAGTAAAAATTAATCTTTAACACAGAGTAGTCGAGTGCATATCAGGAAAACTATAATTTTAGACTAGATTAAACACAAAGAACTCTCCACACCAGCAAAACCCACTATACTTTGCAGGGTTCAGTCTGGCCTATGTGGCAAGCAAACCAGCTAGTTTTAGAGATGTACTGTGATACGCAACCATCACTGGGCAGCCCAGCCAAGTTCTGAACTGGAAGTCATTCAGTTCATTGTTGTTCTGTCTCCAAATCAATGCCTCTAGTTTCTGATGAGTAATTCAAGATATGCATAGGCTTTCTCTATTTTAAGCCCAGCTATTGAACCTGACTCCACATTGAACAAGTGTCAAGTTAAAAACTTCAGGTTAGGAGTAAGGAGACAAAGTGATCTGGAAAACAGAAGTGCAATTTTTACGCGAGCTTGGGCAGCTCCCAAAGTGAACTGTATCCAGTGGAAACAAGGTCTAAGTGCTGACGTGGGAGTTTCCCACAGCTCCTATTGGCCTCCAAAGCCATGCGTGTCATCAGAGTCTCTTGTTGAAGCTGTACATAAATATCTAACTGGTATTAAAAAAAACAAAAAATGTTCCACAGAACCTAAATTAAAGCCAGATGTGGAAAAAGCAGATGCCTGAAATTTACTGTCATTTCAAGACAGAATAGAAACACTTGCGAATTTTATTATTTACTGAGTAAATTGTCATGCTAAGGAAGTCATGTAGGACATTTATAATTTCCTGATGCATCTCATGTTAAAGAAATAGGTGTTCTATTGACTAAAAACCCTCCAATCAGTATCAAATTTGAACCACAAACTAAATCTGTGTTATGATTCCTACTCTGGTTACACATTGAACTGTGATTATATTCTTATCAGTCATTTTAAAAAGATAAGGTAAAGTATGTCAAGATGGTATTAATACTTAGGTCAACAGCACAGCACTGGAAGAAGAAATTGAACAATGCAAGTTAAAATGGTATTTAGTAAGTGAAAAGTCTTCCATATCTTACTGCAAATTGTATTGCTTTAATCCGGGCAAACACAGTCTGTGCTAAACATGTAGGGAGGTAAGGTTTTCATGGAAACTTCAGGCCATCCAAAAACGTCCTATTTAACGTAGTCAGCCACTCTTATGGAACATGCATGACTTATCCAGAATCTCTTTTAAGCAATTCAAAACTTAGAAGCAATTTTAAAAAAATTAAGTTTAGTATTTAGATCATTAAAGCACTTACATACACATATCAGGAAAGCAGCTAAGCATTTGTTACGTGAATTAAAAAAGGTTAAGTGTGTGATTTAACTTAAGATGCAATACGCTGAAGCATAAGACCAGCATGACAAAGTCTCCAGTTCTTCTGACCACAACAAAACATTCTGAGCACAACATTCAATTAAATGCTCTTAATGAATCAACATTTTAAGAGCGATCCTTTTAAAAAAAGAACAAGATTGAGTAGTTTCCCTATCAGATGCAAGTTTATTAGCCTAGTATCAGTGATTTTATATATGGAATTACAACACAATTATGATGTCATTGCAGTAAATTTAAGGTTAGATGACATGTAACTTTACAAGCCTATTGAAGCAATGGCACTGGTCAAATTGTACTAGATGGGAGGAAAGGAAAATCTTCAGTTACTAGAAACCATTTTTATGGTCTCCAAACCCAACAATCATCTACAAAATCTCTTTGAAGAGTTTGAGTGCAGAAAGGCAAGTAACTTCTCAACAAAACAATCAATATTCTAATTACCAAAATAGGCCACACATGTCTTATGAAACCTCTCTCACTACTTTTGTTGCAGTTTTTAGAATGCCATGTATCAAGAATATCTTGTATCAACCTAAAGAGCACTGATCTTAACAAATCTAATGCCTCCATTTTAGAGAATACATTCTGCCAACAGCAGGTCAAAAGTAGCCAGAAACCTGAAAAGCCATTCTGCAGTCTTCAAACTCAGCAATATAAATTGCACCAACTGCACTGTATGAGAAAAACGAGTTCAAAATACAAGAACAATTCAACAGAAAATATACTAAAAGCACTCTCTTGTGTACCTAAAAATTTTTAAAACTGCCCCAGATTATGTACTGAGGGAGTAGTGGAGGACAGGAAAAACACCTCTTTATTTTTCAGAGTCAACAGTGGCAAAATGTAACAAAAGAATAGATCTTTTAATCCAAAAAAGCAAGCATGCTCCAGAATCTACAAATAATCTGCCTGCTGGACCTTATCATTCATAAATACAAACTTTATCAAGACCATTAAAACAGTTAACCCTGATAAAACAGATGAGTTTTTACAAAAATACAGCAATGCTACAGGGAAGCAATCAAGATAAGTCGCTGGTTCTATGGTAGTTGGGCTAATTTGAATGCATTAGCTTTGCAAATATTTTGTACGTCAGTTTTTCCACCTATGAGCAATGATTTCACTGCATAAACCTCACTGTTGAACCCAAAGATTTTTGAAAGCACACAAATTCCTTTTTTTATGTTAAACTTTGAACTTCAGTAAGTTGCAATGAACACACCAGACTCTACATTTTTTAAAGAATATCTAAAACTTTATAAACAAACACCTGTATACATTCTGAAGCTGCAAAAGAAGTTTATTAATTAATACCTGCAAAATAGTAGATTACTAACTACGGCAATTGTAACTGCTTTTAATGCTGTCATTAGCAGACTAGACACTTCTTAGCAGCCTAAAAGTCATGTATGGCAATCAGACTACAATCACTCTTACTGCTAATGAGCAGCACCCGTTAAAGGGTATTTGTTTTTCTTTATTGGATCCCTCTCATATATATATTTAATTTTTTTCTAGGTATCACCAGGCTGATTTAAGAATGCATCAGGTATTTCACGGTTTAATGTCTCGAGCATCTGCTCCAATTATTTTAAAAGGTTAAAACATGAAACAGAGAGCCAAGTCATCATTATCCCCACAAACCTTATTAAGCAACACTGTTGAGCCATTTCCAGCTGAAAAAACAGCTATACCATTTACACAGTAACTGAATAATCACTTCTCAAAGCCAACTTTGGAAACATCCATGTGATACAACCACACCAAAATTAAATTATGGATGTAGAACAGTGTAGACATTTGCAGACAGAATAAGGATTACAAATCATTATTAAAATACAATATTAAGACAGGTACCTGTTTCATTTTTTATGCGACAAACAACTCGCAACTTGTTTAAACAGGGTTATCTCCCATGAGAATAAAATATATCCCAATTTCATTCGACATTACAACTTTTATCACTAGACAAATAAACAGCATTGTTTTCCCCATATTACAATCCATCAAACAGTACAAAAACTACATTTTAGTTTGACCTAAAATGATAATTGATTTCCTTACACCACATAACACAAATCACTTGTTTTCTTTAAAAGCAACACTTGAAAACTCAGATATAAAAAGTTATGATTAATTTAAGAGAATGTCTAACCTACCTAGGAACCTGTGTAAATACTGTGGTTGTTAGCCCATACTGTTAGCCCATACATGGCTACCTATTATCAGTACTTGTATACAGTACTTTTAATGCTCGCACAAACTGCAGTTTACACTGCCAGTGAAACACACCCTAGAAGACAACAGACAGGAACTTTCCTGATATAAATTCAGAACTGTCAAGCAACAACTGTCACTTAAAATATTTCTGTAATTTCACAAAATGTGACAACAATAAAATGAATAATAATAATAGTAGTGCTATACTTTCTAACTGGCTGTCAACATGCATCCCATCATCTATTCTTAGAAAAGAATGATCTCTCACATCCAACAATATTTCTTATTCTATAACACTAAGAGGACACATCTTATCGCACTGGACGGAATATGCATTGGCTTGTGTAAATCATCCTGTAAATCAAATACCACTGCTCGATTCTATCAGTGCTTAATTTAATTACATGGTTATACAGCTGAACATAAAACCAACCACCCTTTACTACCACCTGTTTATTCTTAACATCCAAAGTGTATTTTCTTACCTCAGCAGCCTGCGTCTCCTGGTGTAATAAAGTTAGACCTGTCAAGTCTTCTAAGAAGGAATGTGAAGAATTAAAAACTTTAGCAAGGAAATTAAACCCTTCTCGTTCATACTGGTCAAGGACCTGTCAAATAAACAAACAGAAAAGGATTTCAAATAAGATGCCCATAATGTGATTCATCATCATATTTTGCTCACAAAATAGAAGTACAATCCTTCTGAACACTCAGAAAATGACTGTATATTGTAAACAGGTAAAAATTACAGAGAAAAGAAAGATCATTTCTGCCAACTCAATTTCTAAAGTTTGGGAAAGGTAGAGTAAGAGGGAAGAGAAATGAGGTTTAAAATTCCCTGGTTTAAACGTATTTTTAAGCTTATAACAAGACAGATGATATGGCAAGAAAAAAACTTAGTTGCAAAGTCATGAAAGGAGCATTTGAGTTACACAAAACACAGTAAAAGACTGTTCCAATGCATCAGTTAAGGGAAAAGAACCATGCTGGGACAGAATGAAAAATTCTCCGAGTCAGTGTCCAAGTCCAACATCCTCCCGATCTCCAGAGATTCACGGTTCTGAGACTGTTGTATCTTAAAGCATTCCCTATTTTTCTACTCTAATTTTCCCAGATTATCTTTTATTTTGAGACTCCTATAGACTCCTACAAGAATTGTGAGAAACGTTTTAGCCTATGCTCCTCTCAAACCCCTGACCATGAAGAATTTTATTTCATGCAGCTTTAGCTTAAATAACTATTTCAATCAAGTGTGATGGAGATTGAGGAAAGAAAAATGTCAAAGATGAACATTACTCTACAAGTTTTGTGAAAGCAGGTAGCAAGAAAATGAAAGGAACTTACGATAGAGCAATCCCAGAATCCATTATTTTCCTATTTTTGTTCTGAGTTCTACCATTGATCATTTAATACCCTGCTCTGCTGTCATCAGTCTCACAGATGAAGCAGCTGAGCTTGACAGACTGCAAAGCAACTTTTCCTATGGAAATCCATGTAACAGAGCAGGATGCATGCAGGGACTTCAGAAATACACAATATTTTAATACAAAGGAGCAGTACATATGACAACGATAGAGAGGCAGGGGAAGGATCATCAGTATCACCCCATATAGAGAAGATGCAAGCTTTTCAGAAGAGTCCATAGAATGGCCTAATCTATGAAACTGTATGCCTGCCAAAAATCTTTTACCGTGAAAGCTATCAACATTTACATCTTCATCTCAATCATCATCTTGTTCAGATAAATCAACATCAGTTCAAGAGTGAAGGACAGAAAAAGGGGCTAATGATCAGGCAGTTTCACAGATAGCTGTTATTTTTTAGAATGGCTGTTATTTTTTAGAATGATGATCATTTCCAAAACCAAGAATCTGTAAAAGCCAGCACCTCTTCCAGCTGCTGATTCTAATAATCTGCCTCTCACCCTCCCAACCACATACGCTATTTCTCTGTATTTAAACCCTGTGCACGTCTTAAGTGCCTGCATGAGTCCCCTGTTTACCACATCAATTTTTAGAATCATAGAATAGAATCATTTAGGCTGGAAAAGGCCTTTAAGATCATCAAGTCCGACCATTAACCTAGCACTGCCAAGTCCACCACTAAACCATGGCCCTAAGCACCACGTCTACACGTCTTTTAAATACTTCCAGGGAGGGTGACTCCACCACTTCCCTGGACAGCCTGCTCCAGTGCTTGACAACCCTTTCGGTGAAGAAATTTCTCCTAATACCCAAATAAATCTCCCCTGGCGCAACTTGAGGCCATTTCCTCTCGTCCTATCGATTGTTATTTGGGAGAAGAGACCAACCCCCACATCACTACAACCTCCTTCAGGTAGTTGTAGAGCACGATGAGGTCTCCCCTCAGCCTCCCCTTCTCCAGGCTAAACAGCCCCACTTCCCTCAGCCGCTCCTCATCAGACTTGTTCTCCAGACCCTTCACCAGCTTCGTTGCCCTTCTCTGGACACGCTCCAGCACCTCAATGTCCTTCTTGTAGTGAGGGGCCCAAAACTGAACACAGGACTCGAGGTGCGGCCTCACCAGGGCCAAGTACAGGGGCACGATCACCTCCCTACTCCCGCTGGCCACGCTATTTCTGATACAGGCCAGGATGCCGTTGGCCTTCTTGGCCACCTGGGCACACTGCCGGCTCATGTTCAGCCAGCTGTCAACCAGCACCCCCAGGTCCTTTTCCTCTGGGCAGCTTTCCAGCCACTCTTCCCCAAGCCTGTAGCGTTGCATGGGGGTGTTGTGACCCAAGTGCAGTTTCCCAGCCATGGGAAAAGTACCAAAATCAACCACCAAGATATGGCTCCAGGACTCCTGTGCTCAAAGAAATACCTGATTTTTCATTCTCTGATGTATAAATTTCCAAACAAATCGCAATATTGTGCCCATTCATGTCTTCTTATAGCTTATCTGCGCAAATTATACGCATCATGTATCTCTACTTTTAACTTATCTCATTTCGGTATAGTTCTTGCAGAACAAGTTTAAGTAGAACACATAAAGTTCTTTTACACAGAACATTGTTGCAGGGGCTGTGGACAACCTTTCTTTCACTGTATATATTCTATCCTTATTTTGGGAGAGAAGCAGTAAGAGAAATTTCTACAGTTTATATACTCCTTAAATCTATCCACTCTTACTGGACAGACAAGTTCCCCGTAACCAGTGGAATTCACTTCCTCTGGAAAAGAAGAAAAAAAACACCCTGGAAGGACTGTAGTTTGTTCTACTACGAAATAGGCGATTCAACAAAGCGACCTTCATTCCAAGGTTTAAAAACGAACAGACAACCCACTGCTCCCCCTATGCCCAAAGAAGCTATTCACCCTTCTTTGGACAATAGAGGGGGGAAATTGTTTGATTATGAATTTATCTAACTCAACCAAAATCACAACTTACTCTCAACAATCTTACTCTTTTCTAGTTTAACAGTTCCTAAAGGTCTCAACTTTGCATTGATAAATCTTAAAACTGTGGGAACTTGCACAGCCCAACAGCATTCTTCAGCAAAACACGTCCAGTGAGCTTTTACATTGAGTCCTACAGGAATTCAAGCTCATTTAAAAATATATTTATATTTAGCTGACAGACTGTGAGTTTACCTGTAAAAACAGACTGGGATCTGCACTCAGATCTTCATGAAAAATGTCCATTTAGCAGCAAAATTATCTACTGCAAACTTAGGTTTCAAAAAACCACAAACAGTAACAACTGAAACACAACTATAAAGAGGAAGAAGACAGATGTAGGTGATTATTACAAACATTTGGCACCTTCTTGACCACACTTTACATTTCTAAAATAAATAAATAAATAAAATTGGCACTTCATATTGTCTTACTAAATCTGGAGAAATTGTTCTTCATACTTTAAAAATTTATTTTGCCATACATGGTTTTTTGTGTATTTGTGCAGCAACCCATAAGCATAATCAGAAATTAAAAAAAGAAAAAAAGGAAAGAAAAAAAGAGATTAAAAAAATGCTTAGGAACAGTTCTTTGGGTTTTTCTTGTTGTTTTTTATTTCTGAGAAAAACACACCAAGACAAACTCATCTGACTGTTCACAATGCAATGCAGAGAACTGGTCAACTTCAGCATTCCATTTGAGACGTGCCCTCTTAATATTCTACTTAATATATTATAATATATTCTAATAATACCTTAATATATTGCACTGTGGATGTATACATACATTAAATGACTATTCTGTGTTCCAAAACTCTAATAAACCAACCAGATATACAGAAGTCTCTTGCATCTGACTCTTTGTGAAACACTGTATACAGACATCAATTTATAAACTTGGATTACGTTCACAGCCCTGCCTGTCTATAATCCCCAAAGCTATCAGCATTATCAAATGTGTTGCTATTGCTTTAATTTGTTGGAACCACAATACGCAGCTTATGAGACATCTTTTTAGTAATGCAGGCCAGATTATAGTTCATGGTATCTTGAAACAATATACAGCCTATACACAATGAAACCGCAGCCTTATTCTAAAATATTACAGCATATCAAAGAAATGCAGGGACAACAACAAAAAAATATTTTGGTCTCTTCCCAGAGGTAAAAAGTGCTAAAAGATGTATACTACCTTGGAATATGCAAATATGAACAGAGCAGGGAACTGAGTGCAACCTTACTATATACGTGTCTATCAAATAGCCTTTAAATCTGGTTGATTTTGTTACTCGGCTCACCATGCCTTGATCCTCATTTCCAAAGAACTGTGACTCAAGCCTGAAGTGAAAATTTCCAGGTATTGCTTCCTCAGTAAGTACATTACTTCAGTATGCCAGGGTGCTCTCTATAAATGGCCCTGGTTTATTTCAGAGATGTGCTTAACCTTTCTATATTCCCTGCCATAGCTATAAATGAATTCTTATGTACTCACACAAAGCAGACTGCATGACTACACTGACATCCTCAATGTCTAGTGTTAGTTTTGGATGAATCACCTGGAAGAATTTTTACTAAATCCAAGTGCCCTTTGTACTGTGATTAGCATGGAAGAGACTAGGAAGTCTCCCACCAAGTGTCTTTTAAAATATTAATATTAATAAAACATTAATATTAATAAAATAAGATCACAGAACCATGAGTTGAAGGTATACTATTTTGGGGTCTAGTGAACTATAGCTTTTTTATTTTTTAAGTTGGGTAGAAATGATTCACATTAATATGACCAAATCTGCTTTTGCTATGGAAAGATTTAAAAATTTATTTTCCCCCTGTAGAAACTCCATCATGTCACAGTGCTAGACTTGCCATGGCACTACAATGACAAATTTAGGTTAGGGTAACAAATCTGATTATAGAGACACAGTATCTTAAAAACCTAAACCCAAAGTACAACAATACAGAATATTTTTCTTGTATTAGCACCCGCAGAAGCCTGAAAAACTTTATCGAAAAGTGTACTGGCTGATTATAATTACTTGATTTTTATAATGGGAACAGCCTGCTGAATAGAAGTATTTGTTAACTAGTTTTAAAACAGAAGTTCCAGCTACATGGCCCAGAGAACAACGTATCAGGGAACCAAAGAATGACCTGGCAGCATCGCTCAGTTTGCTACCTGAGCAGTGGTGGTACCATTAAAAGTGGCATACTCTATAATGAAATCCTTTTAATATAGGCAGCAATGGAAAGAACATTTTGTCACCTTCAGGGACTTTAATTCCCAATTCAGGTGATTAAAACTTTACAATAAATACCACGAAAGGGATAAAAACCATTAACTTGCCAATGTCTAACCTTTACTACACAAATTCAGTAACAGCTGTCCTCTGATAAATGTAATGTAGCATACATTTGTTCAGTAGCCACTGAACATACCTCAAAAAGAAAAAAGCATGAGGCAAAATAAAACTCATCTCAAATTCCTAGGACAGGAATACTCTGCAGGTCATTAGGAATAAAGCCGGTCTAAACATCAGATAGGCACAAAATAATTCTAACAAATGTTTCCAGATTTAGTAAGTGCCCAATTTGTTGCTGTGTGGAAAGGTAATCTATTTAATCACGTTCAGCAGAGTCTAAGGCCCATGGTTGGCATGAGATTTCTTTTTCAGTTCTTAACAATTCCCTTTGCTGCTAACACCGTATGTGGTACCAATGTGATCATTCTGAATAACAGCTTTACACGAGGACAAATACTTGAGAGACGTTAATTTTTATTATGTTTGATCTCAAATAAGTTACTATCTGACCGCAGATGTAAAAAATCCCTCTCGAACTTTTTCTGGGAATAAATGTGTCACTATCCAGTCATTCAGTGACATGTCACTACGTAGCAATTAATTTTCTCAAGCAGAAAAAAACTTCAAAACAGCAACAAAAAGAACCAGGAGGATATAATTCTTCTGCCCAGCAAGGCCAGCTGGAGCAATACAGATTTATTAAGGAACTCATCTTTTTCTCACTTGCAGGTCACTTTTCAGAGCTTAGGAGGAGAATTAGAAAGTAGCATGCCTTCTGTATTTCATGCCTGTTACAAACACTGTCAGGAAAACCCACATTTTAAAAACACACTCTTTTCTGACACATGTAAATCTCCTCTCAGGTTGACGCTATAATCTCGGTTCCAGTCTCCATTTTACAGAGCCCGAGCTACAACTGATTTTTCACATGATGGCATTTTAACAGAACAAATGACTGTGGATGCACATTATCACAACAGAGACAAATTAATGTATTGCTAAAGCCTTTTGTGTAAATGATACACAGTAACCCACTTTATTAGCAATCTTTGTATTCTTGTCTGTTTACTGAAGTAAAAAACCCAAATCTCATGGTAGGAGAAAAAAAAATAGAGGTTTAGAGTAAAAGAACTTGTTTTGAAACGAGAAACAGATGTGCAGCCTTGGTGTTATATTCATTTTAATAGCATTCTTCACAAAGAAGTCTCAAATGCTGGGTAGAAAGACATTCAGAAAGATAATCTGGCTCCAGGATTGCTTTATAGCATAGAAGTTAATATATGGTTAAGTAAAAATATAAAAAACAAACTCCTAATCCCAACAACCTGGCCACCGACGTAAAATTGGCTCACATTTTATGCCTCGTTTAAGAATTATGTGACAGAAATTTTTCACCAGTATTTACATTTGTTTTGGCTTTTTTGTTTTCTAAGTTGTTAGCATCTGTAGAGCTTGAAACAGCATTGTTTACCTTCCAGGAAAAATGAAATAAGAAATTAATGCTACCAGATTTATTGTTTACATGAAGATATATGGGTAGCCTACCTCCAAAACAATAAGTGGTGTTTTTTACACTCTTCCTGGCTTTAAACACTTCCCCCTCAAAGAAGACACCACACTTCCCCTCCCTGCCCTGCCTCCCCCCAAAGGGGACAGATACTTCACTAAACATTTCAGAGTCAGAAAAGTCACAAAATTCAATGTTCTATTTAGAAATTTTACATGACTAGATATATTTTTGCACACTGCTAACTATCCAGTTATCACAGGCAATGCAGAATGAATAGAAAACTCCTGTGAGTGTTAGCATGGTGAAAACAGACATTTCATTTTCAACAGCTGCTTGGAAAATAAGGAAGACATGTAAAAGTCCTGTCAGTTAAACTCTTCAAAGCTCAATGTCTCTGCTATTAAAACACGGAGTTTAGTGAAAGACTACAATACTGTTAAGAATCCTCCTAAGTGAGAAGAGAATAAGGTGAGGCACCTGAGCCATTGGGATCTTGGGTCTAAGCAGCTGCACAGGCAGCGCTGCTAACGTTCAAAATTTTATCATGAGACCCATAATTCTGGTTTCCTTAAAAAATCCTCTGCTCCTAGACTCTTGCCTTTTCATGAAGTTCTCAATTTTTATTGCCATTCGGTCCTAAAAAGTTGTAAAGAAAAGCCTAATAAGATGATCCTGTAATACATCTATGAAAAAGAATGCAACAAAGACCACATACTGATTTTTCAGGGACTCAGTTCATGATACTGGACAGTAAAGTCTGACAAAGTTACATGAGCACAAAGACACTTCATCTTTTGATAATACTCCAGGTATTATCTTAATGTGTGTATGAATGGTCATACACACTTGTGTGTTCACACACGATTCAAGTTTTAAGAACAAGATCGTAAAACAAATTTCTGAAGAAGGCTGTATTCCAGGTGCAAGTTGAAGAAGGCCATTCTGAAAATATCGGAAGGTTATAAACCACAAGGCAAAAATGGCATAATATTTGGCTCATGTCCAAATAATAACACCCTCTGCATACACAATTTTCTCCTTACCTTCCCATAATCAGTATTAAAAATGAAAGCAAATCAGTATAAAACCTTAACTAATCCAAGTACAATATGCTGAAAATTCATTTAAGAAAGAGATTGTTGTTCTAATTTAGAGTAGGAATGTAGCAATACGAATGTGTTTTCTCTGTTGCTATTTCCTACACTGATTTTGAATTGCAATGGACAGAAAATGGAGTATTAACGTACTGAAGAATAGGCCTTGAAAGGTCTTGACAAGATTTTTTTAACTTGGGACTTTTCAGTTACTTCTTTTGAATAATGAAAAGGAGGAAAGTAGAGTTCTTAGAAGCTTAAGATATGTCAGTTTAAGCATGGTCTTGTCTACATTAATTTCTTGGGAACTCCATGCATTCTGAGGTTTTCTGAAATAACCTTGACGTGTTTTATATACAAGTAACCATTTTTCCTGATATGAATTGATAGACTAATAATACAGACAAAACTGCAAGATTTTTATTTCAGCTACTTTTTCCTTTCTAAAATATTTCTCACAAATTATTTGAAACATAATGGCATCTTCAGATTACAGTCAATATAAGGACTTTCTACTTGACAGCATACAAGTTTAAGGCATTCCCTTCCTGAAAGCATTAGTAAGTAGAAGTGAAAAGAAAGAGATAAAGAGAGAGGGAGAGTAAAAGAAAATAAACATCTCCATTTTAGAGACTGAGAATAGAGGAACAAAACAGTTTTCAAGTAGACAATATCATTAGATCATCTGTCCTGACCTCTTTTAATACATGGGTATATCCTTCAGTCCCCTAATAGCCAGCTCTTGCTTGCTCCACATTTTACACTTGACGGATATTTACAACTGTATTTATCCCCATTCTGCTTCCTGTCCAAAATTTATGCTGATTAGCTCATCAGCAGTTACAACATTTTTGGCTCCAGTTCATACCAGCATTAGTCACTATCTACTATACAACAACTGCAGAAAGCCCTTCTTTTTCCCCAATCACATCTGAGGTTATTGATGATTTGTGGCTGGATAATCTGTTTCTTACCCATATGTAGGAACAGGCATCTATAGCACAATTCTCGTTCTTCCCTTGAAGAAACAGTCCAGAAACAGCATCCATTTTCCGCAGGCAATCCCTAATGCTGGGAGTGAAGCAAGGTCACTTCCCCAAACATAGAAGGAAATTATTCTTCTCACAAAAAAGCAACTGTCTTACACTGAATACCATTTTGGCTGTCTATACAATTTGATTCTACGAAGATTGGAGTGGTCCATCTTTGATGGGTTGACTTAAGCAAGTAAAAAGCTAGTGCTGACTGGGTACTGCATATGAAGTCATTCATTCTGTCTAGCTCTCCCCTACCATCACCAGTTCAACAATAAGGCATGATCTGGCAGACACTAAGCACCCAAAATTATCACTACCTTAAGCAGAAATCGCCGCTGCTCAGTAATTCCTAAATCCAGATCTCTAGCTTAAAAATCCCTATTTTGTAGACTATTTCAGAGCAGAAGATTTTATTATCTGGATGTGCTACAATACCTATGCAAAACAGCACTGGAAGAAAAACAACATTCTCACCAAAACCACACATATTTACTGTATTTCATCAGTTTCAGTTATTTTACCATCTTTTTAAATTCAATTTCCTTCACTTTTTTCCAATTTCAAAGAAAACAGAAGCACTTCTGCACAGACACAGGCACAGGCAACCCTGTAAAAATGTGAAAAAATTGAATAAAGGTTAAACTTAACTTAAACTTTTCAAAAATGCCTACATGGGCATTTGCAAACGAAAGAACAATTGCCCAATAAAGTGAGGCTGATGATTCGTGAAGTTTAACAAAAGAAAATAGGTATAGATGCAGACAGACTCCTGCCAAAGACTGCAATGAGAAGAATGCAGAAAAGCATACAGGAAAAAAATACAATAGAAATATTGAAAAAACAAAACCAAAAAACCTCGAAGACCCACGGAATTTAATTTAAATGGAACAGAAATACAACCTCTCAGAAATATGAATCAATTGTTTTTAACAATGGCAGGTTTCTTTGTCCCCTTAAAAACAGTATTTTAAAGTTAGTTAAACTTAAAAATGGGAAAATTCGTTTTATTCATGGTGCAGAAACTATATTATGAGTGCAGTATTTTCACTTAAAGACTTGAATTAATTCTGCTTTTTCTTTTAGTTCAGATAATACAGATTTCTATTTAAGATGGACTTCATAAACCATTCTCTCTCCCACTTAGAACTGCTTAGAATAATATCCTACATCCATTTAAGATCATTGAACAATTACTGGAACATATTTTTACTTCTTTTAATGCTACTTAACTTGGAGACAAGTAAACTAGTCAATACTATGGACCAGTCAATCACACTAGCTGCTTCTTGGACCAAATTCTGGGATTCTCTGCAACATAGCTTTGATTCTACTATCTAATATGGCACTCTGCCATACCAGCATAAATCGACACGCCCTTTCACTTAAACATCAGGAAACAGTTAACAAATTCACCAAATAAAAGAAACATAGAATAACAAAATTATTTGCGTTCTTCTCCGAAAGGCAAAAGTGTGTTATTTATTACTAGAAAGGGATTCTTAATCTAGCAACTTTACTATTCCGAAATCAAAAGTAGTAACAATAGAATTGCTGATTTTCTGGAGCAAAAGCATGAGGGAATAAAACAAGTTTCAGGGAATTGTATGTTCTCTGTTCTTTTTTCTCCCTTCCTCTTTCTCTCTCCCTCTCCAGAAACCTTTGTAATCATTTAATCAGCAGAGTTCAAAACTTCCATTGCAAAGAACACAATACTGAAAAATGGCTCCAAAAACACTTTGCAGTAAACCTTGGCTATCTACTCCCTTGTGCCATGAAGACAAGACCCCAAACCATAATGATTTGGGGAGGAATGTTGTTTTATTTTGTTATTTAAACATATTTTCTATGCCAAGTTGTATTTAAACTCCCTAAGATACCTAATGGTTGCATCTGCCATCCAGGAAGAAGAATATTACGTGATGAAGACAAATGGATTGGCTAGAATAAAGACAATTATCTTAGGATAGGGGTCTGGGTAATAAAAACTGGTTTTGCTCAGCAAAACATGAAAGACGCAAACCTCCAGTTTTCAACATTTAAATACAGTTGCAAACACCCACACTCAAAACAAATATTTTGACACTGCACATACAGCTGCTAGCTTCTAAGAGGCTAAGATTTACTTATCCTGAAGTCAGAAGTTTTGAAAATGCACCCTCCCCTCAGAGCCCTGAACGCAAAACGAATCCTCACCCATGTGAAAATATTTGGGTGGGTGGTTTAGTCTCACAAGACACAAACCGATCTTTAACTTTTTATATACCATGCCAATTCTTAATATAGATAAATACATTAACAACATAAGCTAAAATGGAATAACGTCTTACCGATTTGTTGTGGAGAAGCACACTAGTTTCTTCTCCTTAAGAGAAATAGTAAGTAATAACAGCAAGAAATTAGTCCCTGATGTAACTCCAACTAAATTACAATAGAGAATAAGAGAGCGTAGTCAAAAAGAAAAAAAAGTCTCCTGAATTCTTTTATACTTGCTACATTTATCTTAGTTGAAGAAAACATAACAAAACAGTAAATTGATTAAAAAGCGATTTCACAGATATGTTAAAAGTTGAAATGAAGACACAATAGAATGGCTAAGAGCAATTCTTCATTAAAGATTTCTAGCATCATTGTCTGGGGGAGGAGAGAAGAGGACAAGTAAACACTGCCAGCAGCAGAATTGGTTAAAGTTTTGAACTATCCTTCTTGTGATCTGACTGAATTTTTAAACAACCTTACTTCTCTTCAGTACCATAAGATAAAGCATCAAGTTTTATTTCTTTTTTTTTAAATCCTCTCTTCTGTTGACCTTGGGAGGCTGTCTGGTATCAACAACCTATGTTATCTATCAAACGTTAATAAACCTGCATCCCGCAACTCTGAGTAACTGGTGCAAAACACTGATCATCTCTAACTCTTACAATCTAGCCATAACAGTGCTAACACATGGGAATGTCAACCTGCTTTCTGAATTTTGGTAAATGATATGATGTCAGATTGAACATAAACATGTTCTATCTTTCCCCATATTCCTTCCATTTACAACCTTTATTGTGGAGCTGTTACGTGCAAGACAGTTTATTTGGCACTACTGCCTTCACACAGGATTAGCTATGAAGTTTCCAGTCATCATGATGGACTAAGCAAGGAGTAACAAGACATAACTTCTCCACTGAACTATACATACTTCATTAACAGCATGGGGTTTTTTTCAGATATAGGACAGATAATGAGCTCTCTCCCACCTTATTAGATTTCAGTGTTGTTTTTTTAAGTTCCATTTTCCAATTATCATCCATCCTGTCTGTACAGACACCTCCCCACCTTCTCCAATGCACAAAACTGAATACCCTTTTCTCTGTTCACAAAATAGGATAATGTTTAAAGTTAATGTTACTTTTAAGATTTCTGGGGTTCTTGATCACATTTGCCCTCCTCTACGGGAACAAAATTCTATCCTAGTGGCCACATTACCATGGTCATCGTTTCTTAGTGTGTGATGTGGCATTCTTAGTACACATCACAGCTTCCTTCTGCTAGTATCCTTTTACTTGGGATAATCTACATTATATTTTGTTGACTTCATAATAAAAATTCAGCATTTTTGAAATCGTAAGACCAGGCATTATTTTCAAGAATGCACATCTTTCAGGGAACCAGCAGTAAAACCATCCCCACTGTGACTACTTTTGAAAATATGTATTATTTCAATTCTCTCACTGAATTTAAAATTGATATCCAGAGAGGTAAAGACTGACAGAGATATGAAAAGTTATCAGCAAGATAATCCTGCTCCTGCTCCCCCCAGTTAAAATGACATTTTTTCAAAGAGGAAAACCAAAAGTGATAAATTTCTGTAAGTCACTTATCATAAAGCAATTTTCTATGCCACCTTAAGAGAAAGAAAAGTATTACATTTAACTCAGTATGCTGAAAATATGCCCAGGTATATTTAATGATGCATTCTTTAAGTCTGAATGAAATCTATCCAATATTAATACAGAGGCTGCACTGTACATAGAAGTGTCAAATGTTAACATACGTAAATTCAGGAAATAAGGAAAGTTATAAATGGACTCAGTTACACAGACTTAATGTTACAGCACAGGTACAGAAATAACTCTTTTTAAACATTCTTTTAATTTTTTGCAGTGTTCATTCCTGAAGGACAAACATTTCTCCCCATTTCCTCCATCACTTCTGCAAGCTATGCAAGAGCTAGCTTTTTTTAGTACAGGAAAGACCAAGATTTTTTTTTCCCCCATGACTTATACATCCCTGTTTAACATCAACACAATACTTGAATTGAGAAATGTATAACATAAAAAGATTAAAAACAATTTCACTGACAAATTGTACAATATGCTATTACTGAGAGAAAGCAAATACGAAAGTCTCTTCTCAGTGCAGCTAGGGCAAATATGAAGGGTCTTGCTTGTAATCAAAATTAAAATTATCTCAACAGAAAAAAATCAGTAAGTTACTGAATAGTGCACGATACTGTCATAACTGATCAGAACCATTTAAAGTAAAAATGCATGCAAAGCAGTTAGCAGATGAGAACAATAAAAGCATTGTTATGTCTACATGATGATAGATTTCAAAACTGAAACACTCATAAATAACTTGCGCAACAGAGGCACTTAGTAAATGTCACAGCAAAAGTGTTTAATGTATTCCTGGGATGTTAAAAAGGGAAAACATCTGCAAGGGTAGGGCAATATCTTGACTGAAAACAGAAATTGTAACGTAGTGCCTAGAATACCATCCCTGATCCTAGTGTCTACCCCTTCATGAAATGCAATGAAATTGAAAAACATTTAAAGGTAAGTCAGTAAAATTATTCAGTGGCTAAAAAACTATGACTTAAGCAGCTCAATTTTTCAGCATACTGAATAGAAAGTTGAGAAAGAACTTGAAAATTAGTAGAGATACTTATGCTGCTTTTTTAAAAAAATTTGTTAGTGGAGAAATAATTACACATCAGAACAATTTTAGTAGGGGAAGGAGAGAAATATCTTTAAGGAAAATAAGCTAACTTTCTAGCACATAGATGATAAATCCAAACTCTGGAGATCCGTGAGCTATATGTAAAAACAGAGGGGACATCTTATCTCCAAGTTGGTTAGTAGCAACAATCTCTTCTGACATTAAACTCTGAATCTATGAGGTCTCCTGGTTCATTCCATGAAGCACAAGGAGGAAGGAGAAGCAATAACAGGGAAGTTTTCATTACCCTCATTAAAATATAAACACTGGCAGTTTTGCATTAAGAAAGATATGTATTTTAACATTCAAGTTTCAAGGCTTTAGCCAGTTGCCTGCAAGGATCAGGACCACTCTTCTTCTACAGGATTGTAATGCTTCTCACCATAATATATAAAGAAAATACCCTCATTTTGCTCTCAAAAGGGCAAACAGCTTAATTAGCACAGTAAGTAATAAGCTTAACATTCTCATTCCGTAAGTAAAGCAGTTATTACAAATAAATATCTATACTAAATAATTTTGGACTCTCCCTTCTCAATAACAGAACCTAAGTTCGACATAGAAGAGGAAGTGCATCAGAAGAGCTTACACTGCTCCTCAGACCTACTACTCAACTGGCAGGGCAACGCTGTTAATTCTGAAAGAGAATACTTTCCATTCTAGCACATGCTTGCGCAGAACCAGAATAAGACAGAGGGGGAAATCATACAAGGAAAATTTGGCCCAGAATAAAAATAGATTGGTTTCCTGCTGTGACCATCCCAAAATTCCTGAACAATTGCCTGAGGGAAGCTTCTCTGGCATGCAGCCTGTTTAGGACAATTCTGGGTAAGGAATAGCTGGCTGCTTGGATGTCTGGGCTCTTCGGCTTCAAAAACAGAGAAATGAAGTCATGCCTGTGAGTCAAAATGAAATTGAATCTAATCTCTAAATATGCAGATCATTAGCAGCTTCTCCTAAGTCATCCAGCTGTGCTGGATGGCTTAAGAATGTACTGGAATTTTTTTTTAAATTCCTAATTCATTAGGTTTATGTTTTAAGAGTTACAGAGTGACAAGAGCTCAAGAAAGAGAATGCAGACATAGGAAAGAACAAAATTAATAAGGTACCTGCAAATTCAATTGTATCAGAAAAGCCACTTCTCTCCTATGCTAGAAGTTTGGATCTATAGTAAATCTGACATAGATCAGGATGAAATTATGCTAAATCACTGCATTAAAAAACCCAACACAAAACCAACATACAGACTACAATTAAATTGTAATTGGATTTGTCATTTCAAAGTATTAGCATCAGATTTCCAGATAATACAGGGTGACATACTCCTATGCTAATAAACAGAAAGTTAGCAAAGTAAACAAATGCTGTGTTTCTACTGTAAGGAAATACTTGCGCCAATGAAGCAACCTTTTCAGCACAGAAGTAATTTAATACCAAACCACATGAAAAGTGATCTCTCTGGGAATAGCACAGCTGCTAAAATCCAAGTCAGTTTTTATTAAATCATCAAGTCTGTTTATGTAAAACAGGGCTCTCTTAAAATGACCTCCAAGAGGAAATGATTTGCTAACAAAAAATTGATACCTGCATTTAATTTATCTACATCGATGTATGTTTTTATTGTTTTTATATATCAATATGTCCTGGATCGGCGAGAAAAGAAAAAAAAAAAAGAAAAAAAGAAAAAAGCTTATTCTAACTGTCTGAGAAGAACTTCTCAGGCTCCACCATCAAAAAGTTTTTCCTTGTTTTTTTTCTTACATATAAGTATTTTGTTGAACCAAATCACTTTAGGTAACACATACAGAACTTCTGCAAACCATACTTCTGGAAAAGATGAGAAAAATAATCACTTTTAGCTACTGCTGAGCTTTCAGCTATTCAAGAAGGTAGATTCACGTTTCTAAAAATAACAGCAGTTTTAAGTTTAGTGCTTCAACTTTTGAGGAGAAAATGGACTTTAATAGTCCCTCAAAACTTGTCAAATGTGCCCAGATAGCCTAGAGAAATAACAGGAATACTGTAGAAGAAGAAATTGTTCAAGTTCTTAAAAAAACAATAGTGCGTCAAGAGTTTTTGATAGCTGTTTGAAAGAAGGACAAGTGCAGTGAAAAGAATGGAAAGAACTTCTTGCAGTAAGTCTCAAGGTACATAAAAGTGAACTAAATTAATGGCACTCCCAAGCAGGCCAAATCGTGAGTCAAAATCTCTGAATCTTCATATTGAGATATCCCAGTCAAAACTTCTTGAACTTGCACATAGAAAACTTGCCAGAAAAAACTTTTCAAGGCCATAGTACAGGAAAACAATCCAAGACTGAAGAGGAGGCCTCACACAAACACACAGCGTTCTGGCAAGACACAGCTCAGATCCAAGCAACAGCTGTAAATCCATTAGGTGACTCAGGACTGTCAACACCAGCATCAAAATGAAACAGTCTTTTCAATAAAGAAATGTTATGGAAGTAATTTTTTTTCTTAAGTGTTCTTTATATGCTTGGTTTGTATCATAAAACAGAAATGTAGACCACGTCAAATATTTGTAACGATACTAAGTTCAAGAAAACTAAAAAGATATATTTATTCATCAGACATCAGAAATAATTTCTTAAACAACTAAAAACAACATCAATTTTATTCCTTCCTACAAAGCTAAAAGATATTGACAGTATTTACGTGATAAACTTCTCAGAAATATGTTGGCCCTAATCTCTGCTTGGTTTCTTTAGCTATGACTGGAATGTTTATGTGGAGATAGCATGCTAATAGATGATGCCAAAGAAATTTAGAAAACAGCTAAAAAAAAAAAGGGTATGAGGGCAAAAGAACGTTAGCTGAAGATTCCAAGCCCTAAGGAAGCAAGAGAAAATGTCAAACACAAAACAGTCCTCGGCACCCCAAGACTGACCTAGAGCAAGACCATTCTATACATATAAATAAAGTACTCAGGCTTACTTTGGTTGAACAGGCTGTGCACTTATCAAATGCCAGGCTGACTGGAAGAACATTATCAAATCTTGATAAAAATCCACGGATCTAGAAGATGAAAAAAATTACAATACTATTTTGTAATTACAAAATATTTCCAAAATTCCACAAGAACTGGACACATACATTCAATAAAAAGATAAAAAACGGCTATAACTAGGGTAATACTGTTCTAACACAGTGACCCCCAATAACACCTGTAGTAAATTTATACTCAATATATATTACTGGTTTTCTATGTACGAATAATGGCACAACTACCTAAATGCAACGCTATTTAAACATAAATAGAGGCACAGCACCACCTGGAGTTTGATTGTTCTGATTGCAAAGTTCGATCAAAAATAAAAAGTCATGGTATAACCAATTAAACACATTTTTTTCCCCATCTCTATAACATATTGAAAAAAAAAATCACTTCTTCACTGTTCCTTTTTAGATATTAAGAGAACCTTCAAGATACAGATCTGTTTTCCAGAGGTCTGGAGCATAGCCACCATTTTGAAACAAAGTCCCTGTATATGTATAAGACTTAAAAATATTCAACTGTCAAAATTATTCGAGTTATTTTTAAAAACAAACTGACCTAGCGTAAGTAAAATCTCTTTCATATTATCATCCCACATGATCACAGGAAACATTAAGATAAATCAGAAGGGAGTACCTGGATCATCAACTGAACAAGATTTAGATTTGGCTTCTTCTTCCTATTGCAATATGAGAGGTCAAAAAATCTCCCTCAGACATACTGCAGCAGTTGGCATAGGTTGGGCCTGGCTGACAACAGCATTAGTGTATTAACTACAGATAACCCTACAGGATAAGGGAGTGAGTTAGTTATAATTAAGTACCCTGACTGTAAACAGCCTGTCAGTCATTGTGCAAGTTACAAACTTATCTATTAGTGCTAAAGTTGGAAACTGTTGAGAACCTTCCAGACAAGCAGATGATGAGTGCCAGCGAGGACAAAAGCCTTGTACTGAGGGTATCTGAAAAAGCCAATCGAGAATTCGGTATTCCCTACCAATCCTGCAGCTCACAGTGTCCACAGCAACAAGCAGAAAAACTTCAGGAGTATGGGAGAGAGACTCCTGAGAGAGAACTGGAGAGACTACAGAATTACTGGAGAGAGAGAACCCAGGGAGAACCTAGTGGGACCCCACTGCATAAAATGACCCATGTGTAAACACTGGTTACTACATAAAACTATAAACAAATTTAGACTAATTTTATATAGACCAGACCCT
This sequence comes from Fulmarus glacialis, assembly GCF_000690835.1. Classification (NCBI taxonomy): domain Eukaryota; kingdom Metazoa; phylum Chordata; class Aves; order Procellariiformes; family Procellariidae; genus Fulmarus; species Fulmarus glacialis. Next base: position 26,374 of record NW_009231815.1, read on the forward strand.
GTGCTTACTTGGAATTTGCAAAGAAAATATACTAGCAGCTTTATCTTTTTCTGAATCAAGATTCATTCTTAGTGCAAAAAAAATTAGTATCAATAGAATCTAAAAATACAACTTAGAAACAAATACATTATTTATTTATACAATGGAAGCATCCAGAGTCACTCAGATAAGCAACATAAAGTAAAAGGCACAGAATACTTTTAATCCCAAGGAGGTTGCAGCAAAGTGGCGGTCGGTATCTTCTCCCAAGTAACAAGCGACAGGACAAGAGGAAATGGCCTCAAGTTGCGCCAGGGGAGGTTTAGATGGGGTATTAGGAGAAATTTCTTCACCGAAAGGGTTGTCAAACATTGGAACAGGCTGCCCAGGGAAGTGGTGGAGTCACCATCCCTGGAGGTATTTAAAAGACGTGTAGATGTGGTGCTTAGGGCCATGGTTTAGTGGTGGACTTGGCAGTGCTAGGTTAACGGTTGGACTTGATGATCTTAAAGGTCTTTTCCAACCTAAACGATTCTGTGATTATGGGGATAAGATCAGCAGGCAGTTTTTTGAAGGACTGTATCAATATAACACATAAAGACAAGCCTATCCAGCAACCTGAAAAATGGTATCCTTAACAACTAGAGTTTGGGTTGAGTAGAAGAATAAAGACTGCTGTATTGCACCAGAAATACATGAATACTTTGGAGAACAGAGAATTGTGAGTTGGCTGGATTTGAATTTTTTTTTCAAACTCAGAAGGGATTTAAAAAGCGAACAAAAGTAACTTTGAGATGCTCATATTGCCAGCTCTGATGGGGAATAGAAAAGTCAGAGGTTGCCTTATTCACATACTGTCCACTCCAAATAAATTCCTGCTAAGGAGGTAGCAGGAATTGTGTGTCCACAAGTAGGACAGATGCAATGTCAGGAACACAACTACTTTGGCCTATGTGAGGGATTTTTTTTTTTTTTTTTAAACTAACATAGAGTGTCAGTCCTTCAGGGAATGGAATCAGCATAGAGTATGTTTTTGTTAAGGAGGCAAAGTCTGTGATGCTTGCCTTATACCAGTTCCCAGCTTTTAAACAAAAGCATTTACTCACAAATTATTTACCTGATGAGGAACAAGTCCAAGAGAAGTAGGTGGTTCATTCATTCTATCATCACTACTGCTGGCCACAGCATAACCACTGCCAAAAATCCAGGAAGGAAAATTAGAACACGACAACATACTGAACACTCAAAATTTCCAGTAAGCTTCAAGACATTTTGTTACAGCTTACAGCTTAGAATCTGGAAAGGAACCTATCTGGAAAATCTGTTTCATAGTAACCAAGATCCAGCATGGGAATACAAAAACCCTTTTTCAGAATCAGTCTCAGAGACTTGTAACATACTCATTGTCCAACTCCCAACTCACTTTTTCTTTCAGAGATTTTGAAGACAAAAAGCAAGCCTAAATTTCAAGTTACAGAATTTCAGAGTAATTTCTGTATAAAACCCACTTCATTTTAATTAAGATTTTGCAATATTTGGCTTATCTTGAAGCCCTTCATGTGACAAAAGTAGTTATGATAGCTCCTCATTACACTCAACCACTCTCCTGAGCAAAGGAATGCCAAGATCCACTAACAGGATTACTTTCTTCTTTTGAAATACTCTCAGTACTTTTCTACTTTTAAACTCAGAAGAGAGAAAACTCCCCATTTCCAAGATAAAAACTTAAGATTTGATGAATCAGTTCTCTCTTAAACACTGTTAAATTACAGTAATATAGTAGATATGACCTATACATTACATTAATTTACAGGCAACATTACACCTTACAAAATTGTCTTACTTAATGTGTACTTCCTCCTCCTTCTCCCAAAAGATTATATTAAATCAATCTTATTTCTCAGAAAACACCTTTTGAACACCAATCCTTGTCTCAGAAATGACTCACCCTTCTGGATGCTGTAAAACAGAAACCATTAATTCCACTGCAAGAGCTCCAGCTATCATGGCTAATCCAGGTCGACTGACTGTGCACTGCTGATCCAATGTCCGATCCCTGGTGGACTACAAAGATAGACAACTCTAAAGGAAAGAAAAAAGTAACTCAAAAGTAACCAGCTGCCCTACTACACAAAACATCTTTAGTTCTGTGCAATTAATTTCTCTGATCTTCCGAATAAAAGATGAGCTATTTCTTAATCCTGTGTACATCATCATAAAACAAATCCCTTTATGAAACACCATTTAAAGGAAATAAAAATTCAAGTCACAACAAAAGAGATATATAATCACCATTTGCATAAGGTTCTACTCACATCCCCTGGTGCCACAACATCATTGCAGAAGTAGCAACCCAGTTTATAGCCAGGGATATTTGAGAAGAGTGATGATCCCAAAAGATCAGAAGAACCAGACGCATTGTTGAAACATGAATCACCAGATTCTTGTTGTTTTGGTTTCTTTAGTCCGTGTCTCATAACAACAAATGTGTCAAATCCCAATGCAGCATTGATGACCAACTGTGAACAATAGAGAACAACAGATTTTAAGTGAGCCAAAAGGGGCAGGGGGGGAAAAAAACACAAGCTGTAGATGGACAACCAACCTATTAACTGCATATCTATCACCTTAGCCATAAACAGCAGATTTTCTGATAGGTACAAAATTCCAGTTGTCAAGCATTTAGAAAAAACAAAACCAAAACAAAAGTCTGTTTCAGAAATCCACAAAACATTACCTTTTTCTGTGTCTGTCAGGGAAATCTGATACAAATTAACAACTCCAATTGTTACAGAAACCTATGCACACTTGCTGACAAAAAAAAAAAAGGAACAGGAACTCCATAAATGTGTTGTGCTAGTTTACATCTGAAGCTAGGTTCACACCAACTAACATTCAATGTCTCACTAAAGTTACTGAAACTATGCACTGATATGAATTATCATCCATATATCCAAATTTGGCCCAATATTCATACAATGATTAGTATCATTATTGGAAAAACTTATTTTGGTTCCAGCTCAGAATTTATTTTCAAGTTCACTGCATATTCTGTACGTTCATACCCTCTAAGTGCTAAAATAGTCCAAGTGCCATTTAAGTACAACAGTGGCTATCAATAACAAGTTCTCATGTCATTTGAAATTCTCTACGTAGTCTTTTCAGTTCACTGTGGTCTGAAATATAACTCATTAAACACTCCTATGTGACAAAGCAATGAAACGCGAGTCTGTTATCCAAAAAAACTTCTGCTCAGTGAGGAAAGCAATTAATGATTACTTATGGTCTTCATATGCATCTGTTTAGTCACATGGGGAGCACAAGCAGCTGTGGTACACAATTACACTGTCATCATTTTCCCCTTTCTTTTCAGTTTGTGACAAGTGCTTAGAGTAATCTGAAGCTATATACGTTATGACCGAAATATCATAAAACCAATACTTAAACTAGCAGATTTTACTAAACTTACAGGCAATGATTTAGATATAGCAAAACCAATTATACAATAATGACTGTAGCCAGTATAATATAAAGGAAGATATAATACTGCTTCATATGCAGATATTTTACATAGAAATTCTAGTACAACAGTTTGTCATTTTTCATTCTTATAGCCAAGAACCATGCTGTTGAATCTGTGGTAGCACAGCCAGGTCTACAGCAAACAATTAAAAAACTGCATCTTCTGACCACATCTATCTGTAAAACCTGAAGATGGTATTCCATTTTCAAAATATGAATAAAATGGCATGGCTGGTATTATCAGAAATTAGTAATATTGCTAAACACTTCCCACTGCAATAAACTGTTTCTTTCTCTTCAGTTTACTGTCCAGCAACTATTCGAATCTAACTGACTGACCCTTAATCAAAAAAAAGAAAAAAAATCATCTGTTTTTGATAAAGAGACTATGGAAAAGTGTATCTTTTGGCATGTGTTTCAAAAAAAAACAGAAAAATTTTAAAAGTTCCAATGCTCAGCAGAAAACAGGGATTTAACGTCTGACACAGGGGTTTAACATTTGAGTTCTGTGTTTGTCTAAAATACTTGTTTTGGGAGGAAGGACTGCAGGAAGATCAAAGATCATCAAGGCAACTGAATGATTACGTGGGGAAACCAACTCTTATTTCTACCCCTTATAGAGAACTTCACACAGATTATCACTCACTATGCTCTTGATTTTCTGTGTGCCTGTTTTGAGACCTTGGGGTCCAAACTGCAGCAGTACTTCAGATTTGCAGTTGTCATACAAATTCACATTTGAAGTAGACCTCTCGTTGAATGTTTATCAACATGAAGAACATTGAAAAGCAGATATTGAGCATTTCATCTTGGATGCCTTGAGATTTCAGTGCTGTGCTTATTCAGTGACAGAGAATTCCATCTCCTCACATCAAACTGATCGTATGAAAATCAAGTAACTGTGATGCAGTCAGACACACTATGCCATTGAATATCAGAGAACTGTCACAAAGAAATTACAAAACTTGTCCTGAAAGTACAAATTTGAACACTGCAAGGCAAATATAGTGGGAGACTGCTAACTAAGCAAATGTGGGGGGAAAGTTTCGGAGATCATGAAAACAACCCTATCCTGACTGAACCAAGCAGGGAGGCTGCGTACAAAACCGCACATATTGCTTGCAACTACCGGTCATCATACATACGAAATAGTAGGCTGGCAGTTTCCAGTTTCAATACCCAGCTTTGCAAACTTATCTTTTTATATCATTTCTGTGCTGTTTTTAAACACATAAAAGACTGCTGAAAGACCACAGGTGCAAACTGCAGAAAAGACAGTAGGATTAAGTAGGAACTGATTAAGTTATCAAGTTACATACACTCAGTTACACCTGAAGTAAGTCCACACTGATCTTTTCACTGGCAGTGTAGTTCACTGGCAAAGGCAAGTTCATTTGAGCTACAAAGACATACAAGCCTATTGCTTAGGATCAGAAATCTATTTAAAATAAGAAAAAAATGAAAGAAAAGAAAATAATTTAAGACCTTGGCTTAAAAAAAATGAGAGAACTGTTTGATCTGGAAAAAAACTGCTTGCAAAGCAAGTGCAGATGAACATAAACTTCAGCAGAAAGGGGAATATACACGGAATTTACAACATAAAACTAGTTTGCAAATACCACAAATATGCATTCTCTCTCCTTTCTACTGTCCAGTTTTTTGGAAATAAATATAAAGATAAACAAAAGAAACCACAAACAACTAACAACTATTAGGAAACTAGAGTTGTCATAGTTGAAAAATCACAGAAGTCAGGAAATATAAAAATCAAAGATCGAATAACAACATGACTCAGCTGTGTCACATATATGTTTTCATTTACTCTCTTGTGTTAAGTTCACAACTTAATAAATGGATATGGGCATCATTATATTTATGCCACAAAATATGCAGGATGTGCACTGTGGTTAAGCTGACATGTTAAAAGCTTAATACTTGCATTTTCTGATTTTGTGCTATTTTAACTGAGCAAACATGAAACTGCACAATTCTTAAATGAATTAAGAAATATCACGATTACTTGAGACTGTTTTACTAAAGTCTACATCATGATAGCAAGGGAATTAAGTGTTCAGGATAATTTAGTTGGATTCTTCAGCAAAACCGTATCTTCACCACTGCATTAATTTGGAGAAACATGCTGCTTCCAGAATCCTGTGTGATTTAGAATATTCTTTCACAGGAAAAGTTAGGATGCCATACCGTCTTCAAGAACAAAATTCACACAAAAGTAGAGGCTCTATCATTCCTATCAGTAACATTTGTAGAACAGGAAAAAATGGCTCAAAATCTTCTCCCCATATGCTTTTGTGACTCTCCTGGAAAAATTTTGTTAAGCTTGTTTCATTTCTCAGTCTGGTTCATCTGACCAGATCTGTATACTTACCACAAAAGATGTTTTAACATTTTGATTACATAAGCATTTATGCATTCAGTCTCACTGATCTCGTATACAGAGTATAAACTATAAAGTTTCAGATATTTTTTTTTTAAATATATAAATACAGAATCTTAATTTCATGTACTGCAGCCCTCTCCCTTCATTTTCCTTTGCCTGTAACATAAGTGTATTACTTTTAAGCTACAGAAATAGCTGAAGCATTCAACACTACCTGAGTAAGTATCACGGGCAGAGTTTGGATGCATTGGCTCAGCACGACAGTATGTTTTCCAATAAGGCAATGAGAAAAACCCAAAGTTTTTGACCAAAAAAGTGCTGGTATACTTCTTAAGTTCAGAATTCACTTTCTAATTTTTTACTTTCGAGATATATTTTGAAAATATGGTTTCAGACAAGTTTCTACAATTCAAATCCCCTATCAGTCAATCATTACTGTAACTTCTTTAGTCCTTCTTACTATGATTCTCTTACTATGAAATTACTTCTCTTAGTATTACTATGAAATACATACCCTTGGAGATGCTCAAAAGATACTGACTAGACAAGACCCTGAGCAACATGCTGTAAGTTGGCCCTATTTTGAACAGGGATTTGGACCAATCGCCTCCAGAGGTCTCTCTGAACCTGTATCATTCTGTGATACAAGTTTCTATTTCCTCTTTTCAACATTCTTTTTTTGTCTTACACAGAATCTTTGAGGCTACAGAAAACATGAAAATATTTCTGCACCATCACAAAAGATTGGTCAAATATTTCAATGTCCCATAAAGTTCTTTTAGGTATACATAGTTAGTTGATATGCAAGAGCTGAAATACAGTGACAAGGATATTAGCAAGGTATGGTACAATACCTTCCTCTTGCTGGCTGCAATGACAGCAGGAAGCCATCGACTCTCTCTAGTGTCCATGAGAAGGAAAACAACATCATGAGCATCAATAAGCTCTTCAAGTTTAACCACATCCTTCCGAGCCTGTGCCATTGTTACTTCAGAAAAATTCACTGGGTGGCCTGGCATAGGGATGCTCATGTTATAACCTTCTGCACTCTAGAGGGAGACAGATAGAAAACAACGTATTAAAAAGATAATCTTATAACTGAATAGAATTATTATAAAGTTCAACACAAAATTGTAAAGTACAAATTCAATTACTGTTTGGCAGAATTACAACTTCATTCTTTACATCTCTCTGTATACCAGTGCTGTGCACTAAATCACAGTGCTAAAGTTTCTGAGGGAATGGCAGTCTCAGCTGCTATATTTATGCAGAACAGAGCAGCTCAATGCAAACCTACTAGTTTGGGTCATGAGAGCAGACCAAACACCTACAGGTGGCTCGGTGCCTGAACTAACAAGCCCAGTCTCTCAGAAGGTCTTATTATAGATAGCTGAACTGCTCCTAATCCCAGAGGTAACAAACATCACTACAAAAGCAAGCAGACAGATCTTACATATGATTATGATCATGCTGTTAAACTTAGATGAAATCTTTGTCCTGGATTATCTTTGCAGCCACTTCACACACAAAGTTAACAGGATGTAGTTTATATTTCTGATATCGAATATTGACTCAATTACAGTAAGACAGATGCGAAGTTTCACACATTCTCCTCTTTGTTTTAAATTCTTTACAGGAAGAACAATAGTCTCGAATGATTTTCATGTAACTTAACCAGCCATATGTGAACTTGATATAGAAGAAAATAATTTCTGAGACTTGTTACTCCCGCGCTCGGATGTCTGGAGGCTTGCACTATGCAGATGCTGAAAGAGCCTGTTCTTATTGCAGAAACATATGCCTCTTCCAACTCCATATTTGGGCAAGGCATATTGAGCAGAAAATGGCTAAAGAGCCAAATAAGCATATACAATGCATATACAATGCAAACAATTAACTCATTTGGAAATACGTTAACACAATCTGCCAGCCATCTGCTGTAAGAGAATAATGGATTCTTCATATATGTTACAGAAACATAGGCCTTGCCAAAGTCTCCTTGCTTGTCATTGTGCTGTAAGCAACTACCAATCTAAAAGCCAAAATTGAAAAGCTAGATGAACCAAACATAAGATTACATGGGAAGAGAGGAAAGGAACATTGGTGGAATGTGCTTTGTATAGACTAATTACATGCACAACTGACAAATCCAGGTGAGCCAAATAACCAGAAGTGTCAAGTATACGTTCTATACATCATAAATATCCCTGAAGATAAAAAGAAATAGACACTTACAGCAGCTTGGGGAAATGAACTTGGGTAATATCTGCATTAACCATACCAAAGAACGCACCTTTTTTTTTCCCCCCTTCTTCCCCGCCCCCCTGCCACCTCCAAGGGGAAAAATCTAGAGTCCACAGTGACCTAGTATGCTGTTAACAGGGCAACTCCACTGTGTCCCAGTGAGGACAGCCTGGGTTCTGCATCACCAGCACAGACATTGCACAATTACTGGATGAGGTTTTACCTTCACTGTTATTATCTCCTCCAAAAAGCTGTGTCAGGAACACAAAACTTAATCCATGCTGTATAAGAGTAATGTATTTACGGATAACTCGTCAAGCCCCTGTATTGCATACAAGTGCTGATTTGCTAGGTAAGTATAACTGACACTGTTAGTGACTTAGGTGGTCAATTTTTGTTCAAAAAAATAAAACAAACAAATAAACAAATAAGTTGAACATTCGCTGCACGGAAATATGGTAACAAGGTTTGTAAAATACTAAAATCTCACCAGAATTCAGAAAAAAACTCTATCCATGACTGTAGTTGTAGGAATACATACAAGTCTAGCAGCTTCAACAGCTTCAGTTTTATTTGAATAACTGCCCCTTGAAAAAGAGACACCTGTCACTAGCAAAAGTGGCTGAAGTACACTTTTGCAGCCAAACACTGGCAAAAAGAGCTAAAAGGGTATCTTGCGATGGCACATGCATAGTATTTTAAGGAGGAGTAAATGTGCATATATCCCAAAAACAGATCTCACTTATTCCACAGAATTCCAAAACCTCAGGGAGTCTCAACATGACAAAAAAGAATTTTGCTTGACTGATCACAAAAAGGCTTAGATTTTAAGACCAGAACCTTCATACCAACAAGATTTAAAATGCCTCCAAATTATCCAAAACAAAATAGTTTTTAGTTACTATCCCATAAAGTATTAGAATCACATATTTTTTAAAAAAAAGGGACTTTATGTTTACACGTGCAAAATCATAAAAGATAATGCCCTTTTCAACACTTTCACCGACAGCTGACCAAAGCTGTGCTTTAGGCTCCAGTGCTTTTGTTTGTTTTTGGTGTTTGGGTTTTTTTTTTAAAAGAAAACAGACATCAAAATATTGCAACTAGTGGTGCTACCATAACCTTCTCTCTCATTTTTATTCACGTTTCTATTAACTTTCTGCATTTTTTGTTAAACCATGGCTCAGATCACTTAGAAGATATCTGTGCTCAATACCTTAAACCTGAACAGAAGTGTGTCACAGGTAGGTACACAGAAAATTAAGAAATGTGATGCTGCCATCATTAAATTGTTCTATTGGAAATACCTACATGAAGTGGTTCCCCATGCACTATAGTACAAAGGATGATAAAATGCCGAATACACTGGAGTTTCATGCCTGAATACTTCAGGAAACGATTTTATAAAACAGTCAAAGTTAAATTCCACAGCAGCTATATGAATGACTCTGTGCATTACCTACTTGTAATGAAAGGCTGTGAATCCGTAAATCCTGCTATTTCCGAGTCCTCCCTTCTTTTTTATTATAAAACTCTAAGCTACAGTTAATGATAATCTTAGAAGTGGAATGAAACAAATCAAAGCTCCTTGCCAAAGCATTCCTTCTTGTTTCATTTGCAATGATGAGGTGGTTACTCTTCCAACTAGAAAGGATGTAAAATTAAAAAAAAATAAAAAAGAATTCACATAGAGCAGTCAAGCATTTCAAAGTCAACCAGGAGAAATTGCATTTTGTGTGCAAAATATTACTCACATTGAAATCAAAGAAAAAAATTAGACTGCAAGTGAATTGCACAGAAATGTAAAACCAAATTTTCAGAAATGCCCTCAGAACCAGCATTACTGCTTGGATTGTTATGGGCTTGAAAGGACTGTGTGCGTTTCCAAACAGCAAGAGACAGCTTTGGCTACTCCATCAGTATGAAAGAAATGAGCAGGCTCAAAATCCAGGACAACTAATATTTTTATTCAAAGATATTTATACTGATAAATATGGGTTTTGGTAACAAGCAACAGTACAGTCTGCAATAACATATGCAGCCCTATTTTGAGAAGTCTAGCAAAATCAGCTGGGTTATAAAAATCTCCAGCTACAGTAGCTTTACTGTCCAAATCGTCCCAAAGCACCAAGACTTTACCCAGGCTAATTAAAGACTTATTGTTAGTCCATGTCCTTCGCCTGCTGCTTAAACCTCACCACTGTCACATGCTGTCAGCATGATATTAACTGTTTGAACCAGAGTTTTTACTGTTAAACCCTGTTAATTCTTGTTAATGCTAGCATGTTGTTTCTCTGTGTATTTACTGATGGTCAAACATGATAGCTTGCAGATAGCTTTTAACGCAAAAATGAGTTTGACCAAAAAATATATTAGAAACATTCTATCGTAAGAGTACACAGGATCTGTGCAACTGCTTTCTCCTCATTTGTGCCACAAAGCTATGAAACTAGGTTTGAGTCCCACTGAAGCCTGATCAGTATGTGACCTATCCATGGCACAAGGGAACAACAGAGAATGCATAACACTGATGGGGATAACGTGCTAAGAAAACAGTGGTAGATGCAGAACATTTGAGGCGTACAGTAGAGGAAAAATTCTTTACATACAGTACGGGTTGCACATCGTATATGCTATTACTAAACAGGAAAATTGTTTTTTTCCTATGTATACCACAAGTCTTAACTCTTACTGATACAGGCTCACTAAAGCATTGTTATTGGTTCCCTCTTATTACTGGAAGCTCCTCTCCAGGTCATATGTAACTTCTCCTCCCATCCCCCCCAACCTTCATCACAATCTCAAGATTCCGTAGCACAGCCGGGTCCTTGTTTCTAACAAGAAAACTCATAACACTAACTTCTGGTCTTTATCTCTACATGCAAAACTGTATCATTCAAGATTCCACAAACAGCTTTTATTTCTTCTAATTAAACTACTCATTCTTTCTTAATATTCCTATTTTCATTTTCTCAAGTTTAAAATGCAACACAATGTCATGCCACACAAATCCTAGTTAGCATCATGTTGGTGCTCTGTGTGACACCACACAGATGCTTTCTTGTCTGTACTTGTTCTACTATCTAATATTTCTATACCTAAATGAATATCACCAAGTAACAGTAACACTATAGTGCAGCAAGGTTAAAGAAAATTCTAGGAACTTTCAGACAGTTTCTTCTGATTTACTTACCACAAGCTCTGAAAGTGAAATGTTTAGCATTTTTTCATACTGGGGATCATTGATTGATACTCAAATACTCATTGAATTACTGCTTAGTACCAATAACTGATTTCACAAATAATGACAGTAATAGGATCAACACAGATAAAAACAGAACAAAAATACAGAGCAATCCTTGGGTCAAACTAAATGAACCTAAAAACATTTGGAAACTATCTTCTGTAAAGCTTGTTCACAACACTGATCATCAACAACGTAACACATGTATATCCCATTGTCCATAACTCTCAATAATATTACAACTAGTAACATAATCAGTGGCATTTTAAATACAGAATTGCGCAGTAAGTATACATAACTCAGTCTTAATACACTAAGTAGTTAAGATACTGTTTGCCAGCTGAGCTCTGGTAACTATACCTACCAATTCTAAGACAGTCTCAATTCCAAAGCAAAAACTATAAACAGTTGAGTGACTTCTATCACATGCCAAGTATAAAAAGATTTCATTCATGACAGAGCAAGCTGAGAGTGTGTCTATTCTGAAATTACAGGCCATATCAATTCTTCTCCCAAATAAAGGCTGAAACTAAGAGAACTGCAAATATTTGTAAGTTGTTTTTTTTTTAATCTACTTAATTAGGTGTGTTTGAACACGTGCACTGAATAATGTTCATATGATACACATCCCTAGAGTTGAAGAGGATAAAGGCTGCCGTTGGTGGGCCTTTCATCATAAAGCTTCTAAAACAACATAAAAATTCATTCCTGTCTTTTGTGCCCATTCAATCGCTTCATTCTGACACTAAGTTGTTACCACCAAGCTCCCCAAAAGAGGATTACTTTGGTCAAAGGCTAACATTGGTATCTCCTCCAGGCTGCTACGAACTACTTCCCTTTTCTGGATCTGATTCAGTTTGCTTAGTTCTTGAAGAAAACAAAAGCAGACAAGAAAGTTCTCTTACATTATCTTAATATTCTGTACTTGCAAAGCAAGTTTCTAATCAATACTTGCTGCTATTAAGTTATTCTGGGAAAAACCAACAGAAAAATCAACTTCCAGTTTTAAAAGTAAAAATGTTTCTTTTACTTGTACTACATTACTGATCATTCGTAGAGCAAAATGTCCATCTACAGCAATCTTGAGAACATCAGGTCACTTCATTCCAACAGCAGCATAACCAGTTAAAGATGAAGTATTTGCCTCTTATGTAGAAAATCAGATTAAATAAGATTGCAAATTTTGGATGTAAAACATAACAGGAAATCTCAACTATACATTTATAACTGCCTTCAAGACCACCTGCTCCCATAATAGATGACCAATGTGTCTAAACTCACATTTAAGAGCAGAGTGGGAAAACCCAGTATTAAAAGCAGCCATTATTGAAAGTTCCTTAGGACATACCAGACAGGAAAAAAAATTTACTTCACCATCAATGAGCTACAAGATGATTCAGATGATCCTTAATTATATTTCATAATTACAAATATTTATCATCTCAATAAAGTTTAACAGGTATGGAGCACTTGCAGTAAAATGCTTATAGATTTGTCAGTAACCAGTGTAACACCTGTGTAGTATTTGTCCCACTCATAATAATGCTTAAGTACTGGAACTTGGAATAGTTATTTAAAGTCACTGGTTCTCTTCCAAGGAACATATAACACATTTTAAATACTGATCTTACCACTCCAGGGAAGATTTTCTGCAGCCTGTCTGCTGCTGCAAGTGCTTTAGGCTTCCCACCGCTAAGACAGTCTTCAAACTCATACAGTGGCTGTCGTACTGGGTTGGAGTAGGAGATCTTTGCATTGTCCACAAATGTAATCTTCCTGACTCCCCAACCCTAAACAAGAAAGTAATTTAAATAATGATAAGTACAATTGGCTTAGCCATATACTTTTGAGTAATGCCAGAAACTCAAGAGGAGTTTTGTCCAATTTTCCTAGAAAGATCAAGCCACAAAAGTTTTTGAAGCTATTCACAGCAACAACCTTGCACTTGCATTGAATTAAGAGAACAGAAAATTCAGTCTGTTCAAATATATCATTTAGCAGTAATCCCTCAAAACCCTACTGAATTCAGTGGGATGTGGTAAATATCCCGGAAAGTAAATATCAGCACAGTCACTTACTTCAAGTGCTTCACTGTGAATTTGATCATATCAGCTTGATAATTTGTTCCAGAATTTCTTGTTCAATCTTTTTTTATGTAAATTCAAAACAAATTACTATTGTGCTGAAGTTTCTCTTACTACCTGCTATTCTACTATTAGCAGAACTTCAGGTTATTTCCATTGGCTACAGATCTTACCTCTTCCCCGCAATTTTGTAACATCAACAAATATGTATTATGTGTTCATTAGTACAGAGGAATATAACCTTTCTCTTACATGCCATGGCAGCTGCTCCAAAAAAAAAAAAAAAATCATATAGAATTTATGAGAAACAGCAGATTATTTTTAAGATTAACTCAGGACTTACCATCAAGGTCCTTGCAACACTACAACCCAGTGTACCAGCTCCTAGCAGCAGACACTTGGCAGACACAATTTTTTCCAAATCAAGAGTAGGCACCAACCGCCAGCACATCAATTTCAAATTAAGATCCACTGATGATTCTGCTAACCTATACCATGAAATAAATAGCAACACACTTCTGAATGTTCTTCTGTTTCTCCAACAAAGCAATTACTTTTATTTCAACTGAAGAAGTTCAATACTTCTTTTTTTTAAGGAGAAAAATAATTCAATAATTCAACATACAGGTAATAGGAAAAACAAAGTCCCCCAAGCATACTTCCACCTAATAATAAGGTGCATGGCAAGCAGATCAGAAAAAAAGGGCTTCCTGCATTCAGTTACTTCTGTCCTCAACATGAAATATTACGCTTGCCCTGTAAGGAATGGAGTCACTTCTTTGTGGAAGTTTTAGAATGAAAATGAGGTAGGAAAACCATGCTCAACCTAATGTCAGATTTTTGTATTCATCAGAACACAGGGTGTTAAAACCCTCATCAAATCATCAAGTCATCACAAATCATCCATAGAGTAATAACTGGCACAGGAAAACATCAGAAGAAATAAAAAAAAAGATCTATCAAGAGCACAACTATCTCATTCACTCTCCTGCTTCCTCTTTCCAAAGGAGTATATTGCTTCACACAAAATGGTAATGCTTATCCCTCTACTCCCTCTCATACAACTCCTTAAAATTCTTTCGCCTTTCTTGTCTTCAAATCGGATACGCATATAAGTTCTCAGATTCCTGACAGTTTCATTCCCTTATATCTCATAAATGTAATTTTTGCAATATCCAGTAAATTATTTGTCAAACAAGGATTTAAGATCACAATTGCCAAGGATGGCATAATATCAACAGTCTCTATGGGAATTAACAGAAGTTAGCACGCATACAAGTAAAGAAGGTCAAGTTACATTTACTTAAAGACTTAGGAGCCCTCAGATGAACCTTCTCTAACATCTATGAACATACTCTGAATTGCCACAATTGCAAGACAAAAATGGCTTAGCCTGATAGGTAAAATATGTTAACCTAAATCATTAGATCAACACACTCCTATAGTGTTTCAAAGTCAAGAACACACATGTAGTCGGTGAAAGCGGATGGGCCAACAGGCTGTGTAACTAGACTGTTTTCAATCCATTGCCCATACATTATGTGCAGAACGATAAAAATTACTAAGGTCATGTTTCCTGAGCTCTTTCCTGTCACACCCTAACAATTCCAAAAGGCTGAACTTTTCTCCATGCTTATTTTCATTATGTTTAACGACTTGCAGGTTACAGAATTCAATGAAAACCACAGGCCTGTAACACTATGACCTACATTCCACTCAGTTTTAAAAAGAATGCATTTGAAATTTTAAGCTAGAGTCAAAAATTGTAAACACTTCTGCTGTCTGCTCTATTAAGGTCCTTACCTACAATAGGACTGCCCAAAGTATATGCAGTATATGTGTTACTGTATATTCTTACCTAACAGAGACAGACAGTCCTTGCATTTCACATTTCAACTTGCTATGGCTTAAGCCCAAGTAAAGAAAACTACAGAAATTTAAAGAAAACTACAGAAATTTAAAAGATAATACACAAACCTTTTTGGATCCATGCATTCGCTGAGATTCACCATCCTTGGACCCATGCCTCCCTTTTGGTTTTTCTCCCATCCAACAGCTTTTGGACAATCTGTTTGACATATTAAAAAAAAAGTAAGAAAGAAGGAAAGAAAGAATGAAAGCCTTAATATCAAAGGGTGGAAAAAAGAAATTTTGTTGGATTTAACCTTGTTGGAAAAAAACAAATTCTAAACCTGTAAGTAAATAATATAGTATACGTTGCTATACAAATTTTGCTGTTTTATATCAACTGAAAGCACTGCTTCTCGGAGAAGTGCTTTACTCTCAGGTGTCTGATGTGCTGCTTTTGCCTGTTCAGCTTGCTTCAAACCTAGGAGAGAGATGGCATCAGTCCTCATCAAGCCTCTGGATCTTTAATGTCAAACAGACTAGTATGTTCAGAACTCAGTTAAATTCAGAATTCAGAACTCAGTAAATTTTGCCAATTCATATTCCCTAGACCCCATCTGTAAATTCAGTAAAGAATTACATATCCTAATTATATAATAATTAAACAATTCATAACGATGCTATATAAAGCATTCAGAACTTCTTGGATGAGGTAGAGAAATTTTGTGATACTGTCCTGTACACAGAAATTAAGTCTGAGTTTATGTTCTAATGTTACAAGTTTATTGCTTTAAAATACATCTGCCTACCTCACTATGGGATTGAAGAAACAATTCCACTCTGTGGCAGGCTTCTACCATTTTAGAAATAGAAAGTTTGCATCACATAAATTCACTATCACATGCATTTTTTCTAGCTGAGGGACTGTGTACAAATTTAACAAGAAAAAAAAAGAGACTAATTGCTAATTGCCTGGCTTTTGTATTTCATATGACACCAGGAGGAGTTTTTTTTTTTAAATTAGAAACGAGATTTAAGGAGGCAAAAATTAAAAGAGAATATAATCTCTTCTTTCTTTTTTGAAGAAGGAGCCATTTCCTTTATAGACATTTAACAGAAATTCAAACAATTTAAAATCCATTTGAAATAAGCATAAGCAATGATTTCGTAGTATTAATTTATTTTTTCCACCTTCACAGTGATTGAGAAGGGAGAAAAAAAATAGAAAAGAATTTTTTTTTTTTTTTAAAAATGGATTACCTGGGCCAAGGGCGCTCTCTGGAAGTTTTATTTCAAAGATAATGCTGTGCGTTATGTCTCTCACCCCTTGCAAGGTCCGATCTCTGAAGCAGAGCACTTCAACTGATTGGAGAATGCTGCTCCTGCCATTTAAAAA
Organism: Fulmarus glacialis; assembly: GCF_000690835.1. Lineage (NCBI taxonomy): Eukaryota > Metazoa > Chordata > Aves > Procellariiformes > Procellariidae > Fulmarus > Fulmarus glacialis. The sequence continues at coordinate 43,089 of NW_009231815.1, forward strand.
AAGATAGAGACATGCAACTTCTTTAATAGGAAAGGGACTTCTTTTAAACACTATTTCACACAGGTTTAGTCTCTTGCAGATTCTGAATAAGGTCATCTTTGTTAGTGCTGGAACACTGTTGTTCTTACCAGGTATAAATAAAAACAATTGCTTAGCATGTGAAAATGACTAGTTTGTTGTGAAACAGCTCTAAAGAAATAACGCTGTCAGCCTGTCCTCTGTCATTTATACAGTGCTGCTGGACAAATTGCATATTTAGAGGAATAAAAGCAGGGAAGCACTAGAGCACACATCCGGTGACATGATGTACTTCACCATGGCACAAGCAAGATCCTCTTCGTTCTCAATACAGTATCACTTTTTCTCCTTATGATTCAAATTCCCAAATCAAACAATTAGAACTTCAGTGCCCAAAAACCTCTGAATCTCAGAATGTATAAAGCTCTCCAGGCACTTACACATCTAGCAGTCCAGAAAACACCATACCTAAATGAGCACTTCTTCTCCCTGCTGTGTGCTTTGTAATAAAATGTAAAAGTCAAAAATATGAAAATGCAACTTTTACATTTTTATTACAGCAACCCAATTTTATATGATACTTTAAATGACACTTTTTTCCAAATACCAGAGTTTAAAACTATGTCCTGTCTTCTGCCCAACAAAAGATTCAAGAAGGTACACTGCAAGAAAAACTAAGAGTATCTGATTTTCAAAATTTAGATCTACTGTGACTTGGCACTAATTAATTATATAAAATCACAGAATACTTTAAACAAGATTCGAACCAGCTAGAGGGTACTGGCAGGGTCTGAAGCATGTATTTCCAGGTACGTGCATGCATGTGAGGATTAGGAATAACAGGAACTAGTGACTGACAGAAGTAAAAAACAGTATAATATGCAAAATCAGAATCATTGAAGGTGAGTCATGTCAAGGTTAAAAGTTAAATCTCAGGTGGCTGATATGAGTAAAGTGCCATGGGGGGAAAAATACCTAACGATATCAACCAATAAATAATCTTTCTAGAAAAGAATAAAATAGATACCATTTCTGGGCTGCCAGGATCAGGAAATTTCTCAGTGGCCATCCTGGATAGTGGGATAAATTACATGGATCATAAACTCCAACTGTCACCTGCAAATAAAATTGCTCTACATGAGAAGTCATCTATCCATACTGATATCCAGTTCACGGTAAAAGTTACCTGGCATTTTTAATGTAAAACTTCTGGACAGAGGAGGCCTAAACACACATTTTATATATTTACAAATGTTTAATACGTGGTCACACTAGATTTCAGTCAAGCGTTTGCCACAGCTTTGAGATTTGTTCAGTTTAGCCTCTTTATGGACATTCACTTTTCACCACAGTATGTGCACCCTCCTTACCCTCCTTAAACACACCGTTATGGGAGAAGCCCAATAACTGACGCCTTGCGCTCAAAACAAAATTCTGTATTGATTTTGGGTTATTCAAAAAGTGAAAGGGGACAAGCCAGCAAGATGTCAAGTCAAAACAAAACCAGCATAAAAATCACTTGTAAAGCCAACCTTCAAGATGGGATGTAAATAAAGGAACTGGACATTCTGTCTCATGTTCAAGCAATGCAATACTCGTAATTGAGGCATCTAAACAAGGAACTTACTTCACAGTCAATGCAGAACCAAAACACATCCAGAGATTAGAAAGATGCCACCGCCTACCTTGAGATATGCTGAAAATCTGAACTTGGCCATCGCTAGTGATACCTGTGTCTCTCAGATCTACAGAGCTCTTCTCTCCTGCTTCTTTGCCTATAGGTGGACTTAGAGTGACTGGTCTCAACTCTACCACATCAATGAGGTGTCCCTAGGAACAGTCTGAAATGCAGATGAACCAATCTAATGGATGCAGATAGGAGAAACAGGGGCCCACTCCCCATCCCTCCTCCCAGCCATACACTGCTGCTGCTTTGCAACTGATGACTCAAGCAGGCATAAGATCCCTTAGTAAGCTGATTCAATTTCATAAACTAGCAGAAAATTAACTCAGCAACAGCAAAAACATATTTTTCTTCCAGGGGAGCAAGTTCACTTGGCTCATTGAAATACAAACTCTACAGGCAGTATGGATGCAATAAATCTTATCTGACAGATCTAAAATTTTGGCACTTCCCTCCAAAGTGAATGTTAATGAAGAAATATATTCCAGATGATTACAGATTTCTCTCATGTTGAGAATGTCCCTATCTAATTAAGTATACTCTTATCTGTGACCCATTATTGTAGCTATACAACCATTTAAAATCTCAACCTTCACATTCTTATTTTACAAAGAAGAACTGTGGACCTAGGTCTTAATTTCAGAAAAACAAATTTGGAAAAGCAAAAAAATAATCGAAGATCAAGTATTATAACACAGAACTAAACTACTTTTATGAGGTGTGACAACACCTCCTTAAAAAAAAAAAAAGTCTTTTTTGCACTTATTAGCACTTCACCATAATTCAGAGTTTTGTTTCCTTACACTTAGTGACATGCAAGCTAAAAAAAAGTTTGAAGTTCACCAAAAATAAAGACAGTAAAGCATTCAGAAAGGCCCAGCAAAGTTCAGCAGCTGAGCAACTTGATCCAAAATGGAATTCCATGTACATAAACACAAGCCAAACACGCCAGTCAACTCTTGCCGTTATAATTCTTCCCTAACTGAAAGCTGAGGACAATACTCACTTTAAACTCAAAGGACATGCATGATCTCTGCATTTAACAAGAAGAAATATCTCAGCCTCTTCTGGTGCACAACCCATCTATCTTCCAAAATTACAAAGCATCTACCCTGAACATTCTTAAAACATGTACATGTGGCAAAACACACACTGAAAGTTGAAAACTCCCATACAGTATTCCCTGCTTACCACAACCAACAAATACATAAAATACATGAGCACCAATTTTTAGTACACAAACAATAAAAGAAGGGTTTTGCATTATCATAGCATTGTAGGTAAAGTGGTTAGAAAACTTGAATCGTTATGGTAACTCTTTCATAAACTTACGTTGTTTCTGTTTTGATAATGAGGGAGACCATGCATAAAGAACTTTGCAAGCTGACCGTTAATCTGAGCTGGCTGTAACTGGGCTTTTGCGTAAGAACTAGAGACACTTGACACAAAAATCAGTCCAAGCTGCTGGTCTTCAGCTGTTTACCCAGTCTATTCATTGGTCAACCATTGTGCCCAGCTCAGTATTATAGACACTTTTCAAACCATTTGTAAATTAAACATCTGTAGATTATAAAAAGACATAACATTCTCATTACCTTTTCCCCTTGGTCTTGGAAGAAACCATCCCACTTTTTCAGCAGAGATACCATGACAGAATTGTCATGATACTTGATTAAAAAATAAGGCAAGGCTGTAACTCCCTCTTTCTGGCACAGTTCATCATATGCTTTCTGAAGTGCTTGAATCTAAAAGCAAAAAGACAACTGTAACCAACAGTTTTAACAATCTTATACAGAACCAGAGAAAGTGTTTTAGCATCTCAGAAGGCTAGTTCACTCAAATAGTCTTAGAATATAACGTATTCAGAAGTTTTAAAGCCAATTATGACCACAATAACTGAGATCAAAAATTCAGTTGCAAAACCAGCATTTGTCAATGCAAATTTTAAACAGAAGCATTATTATCATTGCCGCAAACGGATCTACCAATAGAAATTAAAACAAGACAAAAATCTCATTCTGATAGTCACAGTGGCTTTACAAGAAAGTAGATCTGTCCCTCTATTATTAGCAAAAGAACAGAGTCCCATTCAATTTATTTTGCTATATGTATTTTCAGTGTTTAGTTGAAACTCTGTCTCTGGATCATGACAGGTATTTTTACACTATTTATTACTAGAGAACTAATGAGGGTCTTCTGAGAAGGGGGGAACTAAGCATTTTTCACTGAAAAAACCCAAACTGCTTCTCATTGATTATTATGCCATTAAAAAGCCATTCGAGGTTCTGCATTAACTTCCATCAAAGCAAAAAGGCACCTGTAGGCAAGCTGATTTTTTTCGTCCTTTTGCATTGTAATATGAAAGAAACTACAAAAAATTGTTAACTTTTCGCCTAAAAAAAATAACCTTCCCTATCCAGTTCTTTTTCTTGTCCAATCGTGCATTTTATTAACAATTTTGTAATTGCTAATGACATAGCTCTCCCAGGGGATGCCCCTTTAAAAAAGTTTCTTAAAAATATAAAAACATAGTTATATATTCAATAAGCTGTATATAAAAATTAAAATTAACATAATCGCCTCTTCAAGAATTGTTTGCCACATCTGCATCTAAATGAATAAAGCTGAAGTGATGTTAAGCTGAGGGATTTTATACAGTAACGAGAAAAGAGGTAAACAAAAAACCCACACAGAAATAAGAAAAGTGAAGATTTTAAAAGAAATTAGATTATCAAATTAATTCAATATATGCTGACAAAAATATTAAGTTTTACAGTCCACAAAACTGCTTAGTGCTACAGACTTCATAACATTTAGTATTTTGAATACCTGATTTAATGAGAATCTGTCACTAAGACACACTGGTTTCTGAATTATATGTATTCCATCAGGGAAGCAGAGAGCAGGGTAGCAAAACCAGTAATAGAAATGATACTTTTTTAAATCCTAGGAAAAAAAATTTGTAAAATTAGATAATAAACATAGAAATCAAAGTAAATTACGGTTTGGAATACTAATCATAATTGATGGTTGATGATAACCACATACTAACTATAGTTCTCTTTACTTCACAAGGCACTGTGTCATGATTTTAGAAAATAATAAAAAATACTAGAAGACTTCCCTTCTCCGTATATGTTTTTATTTAAGATTTAAACAGACAATGTGTGTACAATACTTCAGTTTTTGTTAGCTGGAGAATTATTAAAACTTTCAATTTGTTAAACATGAAACAGTTGCTCTACTTCTACTAATATCTATAAGGCCATCAGATAATCTTACACATTTGTAGAAAATAATATGAGATGGCAACAGCATTTTTAAAGACTACATCCTAAAATATTTTATATCTGTACATGACAATGGTTTATGAGGGGTTTTTTTAAAATGTTTTCAGACATTTTAAGATGTCTGAGAATGAGCCTGGTAACATTAATATGTTAATACTAATACAGTATTCCTCCTAAAAAGAAACTACTTCATCATTTCCACTACAATGCTCTAAGTATGAGACATATTATCATTACTCACTGCAAATGTCAGCAGCAGGAACCTGTTCAAGAGCATAGGGTTTTCAAGAGCAGCTCCAGATTTTATTGATTCCCATATCTGTCATTGATTGTGGGGACAAGAAGGAAGAGGAAGGGCAGAGAAACAAAATACCAAGGTAGCATGAGAACAGCTGCAGAAATCTTTAATTCTTCCAGCTACCTTAAAAATACTGAAATTAGCATCCCCAGTAATCCACTCTGGTCTTTTCCTAACTAATCTTATCCATGCTATTATCTATGCTAAAAGGATTCTAAAGGTAAGACACAGACATGCACTCTCCAACACAAAAAATTACGGAAGCTGGGGAACAAGAGGAGCATTAGTTCACGGATCAAGCACGGAGCATCAAACGAAACAAAAAAACCTCATCAGGAAGAGTCCCTCATGTATATGAACTACTAACACTAGCACAATATAGAACATACTGTGATATTAATAGAGCCTTTTATTGTACTCTCATCTTTTTCATTCATGGGATCTATAGATACTAGATATGTGAGTAAGCTACTAGGAAATTTGACCAAAAAAATAGCAACTTTCTTGCAAGAAGGCAGCACACTGCATGTCAGTGAGACAAGAAGCTATACTACTTGTATGAGGCAGATCTGTTTGATCTTTGTCTTAAAAAAATAAACAAACAAAAAAAACCCCAAGAGTGAATAAAGCATTCTGACCTTCCCAGTTTCCCTAAAGGTAAATATTGCATTGTACCTACCACTGGCAGGGAAGCACTAGGCCACAGGAACACAAAAAATTCATAGCCTTGAGTGAAGATATGCATGAAAACTTTGCTACTCAAGGCCAGCAGGCAGACAATCAATCTAATTAAAGGAATCAAGGACTGGTCGAAGTGAAGTGTCTCAGAAAGAAAAAGGTCACCTGAGTTTGATTTTCACTTCTCCCCAAGCCACAACATTTAATTTAGTTAGTTACAGTGCAAGCAGACTAGCCCCTTCCTTTTACATCCACCTTTTTCTTGCTTTATCTCAGTCTTCTGGCTGTTCTGGAGCTTCCCCATCACTTTGTCACGCAGATGTATTGCAGTAATCTAAAGTTTAAACCAGGCACTTGCTGGTTTCTGGGTGTCAAGACAAATTTTAAAAATGTGCTCTACAGAATTCAAGTCACTGGCAGCTCCAATAGCACTGTTAAGCTTAAAACGTGGCCTAGTAGGATGCTGAATGAAGTCCTCCAAGTATAATTAGCTACTTTCTACTCTCTTGTAAAGAAAGTAAAAAGCAAGCATCAAACTATTCCTCCCAGAATAAGTTAAATCCTGAGGCTACTATATGGGTGAGTGTGGACAATATCTCCAACATTTTGGGGTAGAGACTATAAAGCACTTTACCGGCTATTTCCAAACCCTTTCTACCAGTTGATTCGATTTTTAATCTTACCTCATTTGCTTCTTTTTCCAGAAGTGATTTCTTATCACAGGATTTAAAAGTCTCAAAAGTGTTGGTATTAAACAATGTTCCAAAAGCAGGACAGCAACGTGCTGGTATTGAAGCATTCCTGAATAAAAGAAAGAAACCTCTAGGAATTGGATACTAATGCCTTTAACGTGATCAGCGGTAGTAGCAGTAGCTATCCTATGGTGTAAGGTTGCCCTGAAATTATCAAATTATGCGGCACAGTAACAAAAGTTAACGACAGTTCTAACGAAAACATTTTTATCATCATAATGCTTTATTGAATATGGATTGGTATAAGAACCTGTGCAAACACACATCTACATTATGACTTCAAAAATATACGAGGCATCTGTATTATCTCTAAGCAACGTGGCATTAAATCACAGATTGAAGATTTAAAAATTCTGTTCAAATATAAACTACCCATGACAAATGTGATTTTCACTACCAAAAAATTAAGACTGAACTTTAGATGTCAGTATTTCACTCACATAAAGAGTTACTCAGTTAAAATTTTATGTTTAAAAAGCATCCCAAAGGAAGCCTAAACCAGACAAAAGATTGAGTAGCTTTTATAGTTTGTAACATCATCTGCTGGAGAAGCTGCTGTTTGCAAACGCAGTACATATTTTTCCCCCTTTTTGAATGTAAATTACATAAAAAACCTACAACATTCCCTTAATTTATAGATGCGATTGATTTCGTCTCCTTTCACATTGTTCTCCCAAATTGATGTTTCTGACCACTGCTAAAACTCAAATACAGCAAATGTTTAAGTTACATAATAAATACACATGATGTAGTTTCCAAAAGTTTTTAAAGCTAAAAGGGAACTCTTCATGATTATCTAAACTGACTAGCTACAGTACAGAAACAGAAGTACAGAAAATTACTACAGTAGAAGGAATAATTAAACACTACATAAATGGATCTTTCATAATTTTATTTTTGTCATAACATCTGAGAGCTCAAATACCATGGTACCATCCATTTTTTCTTGAAATTCCTGTTCCCAGTATCACAGCTTTCTTCCAATTGCACTTTGCTGCATATGCTTTCAGTGTTGTACTTAAAAGTTCTTATATAAGAATTAATGGAATAATATCTCCTAAGAAATTACCTCAAAATGCACAAAGCCTCACTAGACTCCTAACATCCTCACCAAGCAAGGCAGAGAAAGTCACTTCTGTGATTTACAACTTTATAATCCACCAATTTAAAACAAACGAGACACTAACTATGAAGACATCTGTTCCTATGTTAGTTATACTAACTTAGGCATTTGCTGGAAATGAAAACCATGTGGAAAAAATATTTCCCCACTCATCTCATTTTTGCTGTGTACACTGAGCAGCTTTGGTATACCTTTCACTCTGGGGGTGAAGGCAAAAGTACAAAATTCCAGTCGTAAAGGTTAAATATTTTGGAAGATATTACAATGTAACAACTAGGGATTGTAAAAACTATTTTGAGATCCTAATCATAATGATGAATCTTCAGTAAATAAAGATCTAAGGAAAAATTTGACCAGAAGTCAGATGACCGAAATATCCTCCTTTACATAGAAGAGCTGAAGAAATGGAAAAAAATGGTATTTTATATAAACATATATACAAACAGTGAGTGAATTTGAGACTCAAAGCAGTCTCTCCACTGTTATAAAGTTCATGAAAATGTGTATTTATTTTCATGTAGAATTTGTCCAAGTAATATTATATATCAAAGCGTTACTGTTATGCAAGGAAAGTGTCTTCACATACAAATTAAGGTAAACCACAGTATGTACTTACATATCAAAGGCACTAAACTCCAATGTCAAGCGAGCTGGCAAACCCAAAGGATCACCTGGACAAAAAGCAGCAACATGCTTCTTTTAAACTGAAATACATAAGATTAATTTCCCTCTTTTTGTTAACGTAAGTTATAAATTACCCACAGACACACCAGAATTCACAGCTCACCCAGCCGTATTTTCTAATGTTTCAGCAAAATACTTAAAGTATGTTACACATATTACATGTGACAGGAGAAACCCAAACTACCAACCAAGATGTTCAGTTTCTACCTACCATTGTAGTAGTATCCTTTGATAACTTTTGGGGTCTCATCCAATCGATACTCATTGAGTTTCTTCTGGGTTAGTTCGTGCCAGAATCCTGCATCCAAGGCACTACTGAAGGGAGCAAACTGCAGCTTTGAGATTCCAGGATCTACAGGATGGTGCACCTCACTACTAGCAGTTGCCATGATTTTAGTTAATGATTGCTGTTAAAAAGAATTCTGTAAAAGCAGATATGCCTGATAAGTATATACTCAATTGATCATACTACTCATGACTACTCAAAGCTTCTTTTTAATACATTTTGTTGGGTTCAAGTGTAGAAAGCCTTTCTCCTCTGAATATCTAAGTAACTCCAAATTTTAAAATCATTGATCAGAGGTCCTTTCAGTCCAAGCAAAGTCCTTGAAATTTCTTGTATGCAAAATTAGGAAAGGCAAGTATATGTTCTCTTTAGCCAAGTTGCCTAGAAAGATTCAATTTTCTGACAGACATTCCATGACTTCTCCTATTACTTAGGATCTACATCTGAACTATGTACTTCTGAGTTATACCTTGTATTGTGCTGCCACAGATAAAAATAACAAAATGCTAAACACTGTATCTGCATTCCTTCTGTTATCTAGATATCCATCTAAAAGCCTATTAGTACTACCTAAGTTCTGATGGCATTTAAAATCCAAACTAACATTTCATTTAGCTAGGTCTTCACTCTCAGCCTGTGGTGAGAGTTGAACGCTCATAAAGCATTTAAAAATGAACAAGTAAAGCTAGCAAAGGGAAACTAAAATCAAGAAAATTCTTGCAGCCAGTGAAGGGCAAAGCTGGAAACAGAACCTAGCACTTCCTTAACAGTTGCACTAGCCATTAGAAAGTCAATGGGATGTGCAAGTCTAGGTTATTTCCATACAGTTGTTCTCTCCTAAAGGCCTTTGTGTATGGGCAGCATTTTTTTTTTTAATAACCCAAATCACTACTCCACATTGGCTGAATGGTATTCCTATAAGCACACAGTCTTCAATTCACAACACCTACAAATTTCAGAATTTTACATGCTACCCCAGAATGAGGAGTAAAACATCTAAACTGGGCTGTCAAAAGTCTACTTCAACTAGACATAACAGTCCCCTTGCTCCCGTTAGCAGCAGCATTCACTTCACTCTGAGGAGATACAGCTCAATCTGCTTATCTTCTTGAAAACTCATCAAATAAAAATGTTGCTCTCAAGAACCCCCTTTACTTACTGTTAGTATTCCTCTATGTCTATACCTACACATATTAAGATGCAAGTTTCAGAGACGTAGTCCACGACACAGAGTATTCAAATATACATCTAGGGGAGGGAAGGTCCTCCTATTACGCGTTCCATTCTGTCTTTGACTATCTAGCTAAGATTACCATAAATGTTGCAAAACAAGGATTTCTTACATACTAAAAATAAGGTTTTAAAATATTAGTTTTAAAACTCCTCACAAAGATATGAGGATATGCTATTTACCGCAACACATCCATCTACCAAGCCAGTAACTGCTGTTTCCTAGGTCCAGAAGGGAGATCAACAGCCATCGATTCAGGTTTTGTTCACAATGCTTATCAAATCAACCATTTGAACTCAAACAGTCTTGAAATGATTCCTTCAATTAACTAAGTTTTAAAGACTAAATGTTTTAGTTTGCACAACATAATCCCATGTGATTGCCTTTTGTTACTGATTCTTCACAATACCTGTTACCCTTACACATGGATCAATTGTAGGATTTTACATACAGAAAAGTCAAAATAAGGTGCCCACATAGCTACGTTATCTGACACCAATCTAAATAGATGCATTACAGTTTTGCTGACTGTAGCTTGGATTGAATTGAACAGTTCCAAGTTTGTTGTCCTGTGAAATCACTTGTGCAACAGAAACAGAGCTTACATGTTTTTCTTTCATGCTTTTCGGAACAGGGGGAAGGGAACGAGAGGTGGTTTTAATTTCTTAGTAACTGCCAAATAGCCAGCTCTTCTCTGAAAGAATTTCTCAAATGTGTCAAAGTTAATTTGAGAAAGACAGTTATGCTTTTCCTTACATAATACTTCCTTAGACAAAGTTTTCAGTGTAATCCAGCTATACCTTCTATGTTCAGTTTATACACTTATCTCCTTCGAATGTAAATGCTTTCCTTAGTTGCTGGCAAGTTGTGGAATGTGGCTTTCTGGGTATAGGTTTGAGGTTTTCCATATTTTCATAGTGAAAGCTCTATGTTTCAATTCTGTCATGATGTCTTGCTTTAACTGGCATATTGCAAACATGCCATTTTGTTCCCTCCGTACCCCCCCCCAAGTTTGTTTGGGTTTTTTTTTCTTTTCATAATTTTTAACAGCAGCTGGAATTTGTGGTAATGTGAATTTTGATAGCTTACTTGAAAAACCTCTGAAATCTCTTTTCATTAGCATGAAAAAAATCAGTCAGTTTCTTGAAACTTTGCAAGTACTAGAATTACAAAGAGCAGAACTAACTGCATGGAATTTTCTGACCATTTTTATAAACTTCTTTTTCTGTGTGTAAGTTGTAGAAGTAGTCACATAAATTAGCAAGCATTTAGCTTTTACTACTACTTAGGTCCTAAGCCTTACCAAATTTTTTGTTTTGCAACTCAACATCACAGAAAGCTCATCATAAAACAGGCAAACAATTGTTTGTCATACAGGTGTTAGCAATAACAGTCAGATTACATGGTACTTGATGCCAAGACTTCCATAATAAAACTTTTATTCAGAGGTTCAATAGCTGTCTAGTCAATATTAATATATTAAATCCCTCCTCCGCTTTTTTCAGAAGTTTGGGAAGGTATTACTTAACACTTCTTTTTTAATTAATAACAGAAAGCAACATAAAGTTATTACTTCCCTTGTCAGACAAGCTCTATTAAAACTAGAAGTTTACTAATTTTGAATTTTCTTTAAGTTAAACATTTCACCAGTGTAAAAACTATGTGGTAGGCAATAAAAACTTCTATACCCTGGAGAATTAACCATTAAAAAAAGCTGATGTTCTTTTTCAACCTTTGGAAAGGTTGATAAAGTTTTCATTTTGCTTTCTTGTTTTGTTTTTTGTTAAAACAAGTACATGACATACCCAATACTAAAGCATATTGTGAAACATTTTAAATGATCAAGAAGCCAGCTGACAGTACCTAGCAGTACCTGAGTAACAAACACTGAAAATACCAGCCTAAAAGCATCCACTGGGAATGAATTTTAACACCCTACTTATTTTCATTACTACTGTTCCTAAAGAGTTATTATTATAAAACTGAAGGAATAAAAACAGGGGGCCTCACTATGCTATGCAAACAGAGAAGCATATATAACTTCTGATGTATTGACATTTTTGAAAATATTCTTTAATGCACTTTGATGTAAATACTCACATGCTTTCTTAAATGCAAGATCAGTAAGCTAAGGTAAATTTGCGCAACAAATTTCAGAATGCTGAAATAAGAGATGAAATGTATACATTTTGTAGAACTCACATACAGAAATTCACATACTGCCTCTAATAGTAGTAACAATCACAGAATATAATAAAGAAAGAAAAAAAAAAAAAGAGACATCCAAAACTTTGAATGTAGAACAAACTCTGAGTTTCAAAAGAACCCAGTTGAAAAAATGCGCTTGAAGTGAAAAGATTTACCAGTATACTTTTGACACTCCTAAGTTCTGTGACCCGTAGGAAATTTAACAAGTGTAATCAGCCAGGATAACCCAAAGTAAAGATGCACTATCGCTAGTGTACGTCCTAGCACTTGTTCTTAAATAGGCAGGCATTTAAAGCTGATCTACTGGAGGAGTATATTAAGTGAAAGACACACCAAGACTTTTAGTAATATTTGTCTTCCCCCTGACAGACATAATTAATCTGTTGTGAAAGTATGATTAGCAGTTTAACAGCATTTAAAACTATCATGAAATTACAGGTTTGAAACCAAATTCACATAACCCCCTAAAACCTACAGCTTTTTTACAAAACTTTTTATTCTGTGGTCCGGAGTTGAGTATTTTGAAGACCTCCTTTATACCTAGGCGACAGAGGAAATTACTATTTCCTACCACTACGTGAGGGG
>NW_009231815.1:56057-56276 GCF_000690835.1 Fulmarus glacialis
GTTCCCTACCACTACGTGGGGGGCACTTTCAGACCAGCCGGTTCTCGGCTGAAGGACGTTAAGCTCATCTGACGTCCGTTATCAAGCCCATCTTCTTCTCGAGTCTCCCCTATTTCTGCTAACATTACTGACACGAAAAGGCGGCCTTTGGCTCCTGGGGCCAACCTGCTCCGCAGACTCCCGCCTCCCCGCGCGGCAGGCGCTGCTCCGGGCGCCCAG
>NW_009231816.1:0-461 GCF_000690835.1 Fulmarus glacialis
CGATGCTGGGGGGACGGCTGGGTCGCATCACAGTGTTAGCTCTTTGCACCGTTTTGGCCCAATTCCCATCAATTTACCCCTAAAAATGGAATTATTAAATAATATAAACTCCCTCGGCTGGTCAGCGGCAGCTGAGTCCTCCCAGCGCCTCGACCTGGCTCAAATAAATTGATTTCTAATAATAAAGGTGAGTTAAAGCAATGCGACGTCAGGTCCTAAATGAGGAAGGTGAGTTAATTACGGCAGGGTCGTTAACGTTAGACTCCGGGGTTCAGTTGTCCCAGGCATCGCCTGGGGATGCTGCCCCCCAAAACATTCCCTGCTGGGAGTGTTTTGGGATATATTCAAGTATATACGGGTTTTTTTTCGAGGGAAGGAAATAAAAAATTCGCTCTGTGGTGGTGCAAAGCACAGGGCAATGTGTAATTAAAAACAAAAATAATAATTTTATTCCAATTAAA
>NW_009231817.1:0-217 GCF_000690835.1 Fulmarus glacialis
AGCAGCATCGCTGGGGGTCGGTGCAGACCCGCTCCCCCCCAGCACGGCCCCGGCACAGCCCCCCTCGTCCCCAGCCCTCGCGTGGGAACCACGGAGCAGCCCATCCCGTGGGCACTTCCATATCAGGCCTGCAGCCACTCTAACAATAAAGAAGTGTAAAAGCCACCGCACACCTAATAACGCCCGGCTCGCCTATACGTTTATAACCGGGCGGTGA
>NW_009231817.1:384-2624 GCF_000690835.1 Fulmarus glacialis
TATATACACGGATTTGCAAAGTATCTGTATGTCCCACGTCGAGCTGTCTGCGTCCGTATAGAGACGTCAACGCACACACACACATATTCCATATTGAACTTTATCCATAGCCAAAATATTGTCTGTTTGTGTTCCTATTGACAGAGATTTACTGGGAAATGACGTATCCATACATTCGCCTGTGCGCGGCTCCTGAGCCCCGTTTCCTCCTGGCCGGCGATCAGGGGGCTGCGGGTCCTCTCTAAAGCCCCACAAGCGATCGGCAGCAGCTTATTGCGCTGCTCGAACTTGTATTTTCTTTACAAGACCCCCTCATCCACCCCCCGGCTGCACCAGCCGCATCGGTCGGACGGGGATATTCCCTGCCAGCTCCTTCCCTCCACCCCGCGCTCCCCTCCTCCAGTCTGGCAGGGAGCAAAGCTCAGCCTATAGGTAAAATGGCTCTGGCTTTATGTGGAAAGAAAAATACCCAGGATCTCCCTTATATTTGCGAAGGGAAACTCCAGGCTGGCTGCAAGCAGGACTTTTTGTGGTCCCTCGCAGCGAGCCACTGCAGCCACCGCAGGATCCCCGAATCGGCCACTTTCCGTCCCCCGCGATGCAAACTCTTCCCCCTCCCCTCTGCCCAAACAAAGAGGAATTTGGTGTTTGTGTTGGCCGGCAGACCTTTACTCACAGGAAACTCTTGCCTGTGGAAAACGGGGGTGAAATGTGGTGGTTTAACGCAGCCAGATCTGGAAAACGGGGTATTTTCTTTCCGCAGCAAGGCCACGCGTTTGCGGGGGGTGTGCGCCCACGCGTGCTGGGGAGGGGGAAAACCCTGGCAGTGATTCCTCCCCCGGCAGAATCGAGACTGGCATCGGGAGGCTCCCTTCTCGTCAGCCGGCGAGAAGGTAAATGCAAATCAGGTGATCTCCGCTCCCAAATTAAAGGCGATGTTGGAGTTATTTTAAATTTTTTTACACGCATACTCAGGAATGCGCTTCCTCCTCCTCCTCCTCTGGGATTGTTTCTAAATCGGGATCATTTGTGGTTGATTGTACATATAGTTTAACAAATTATTATTATCAAATTACTCAGATTTTGCCATTTGAACCACAAAAAAAGCAGAGGAAGACTAAAAGCAACTTTTCATGTGGGAGACAGACGAAGCTTGAAAGGGAACAGCGTGCGCTGCAGAGCTGCAGCTTCCCTTCCCCCAGAAAGGTTTCCGAGGTAACTGTTTCCCCAAAATTAGCCTCCTGAGCAGAGAGTTAAAATCCCTCGGTCCAGCCTCCGCGGCTCCACTCACTTCGCTCAAGTAGCTTCAGGTTTATAAAGAAGTAGAGGGGACGGGACAATGGAGCTCCGCGCTGGGTAAGGGTTGGGGCTTTTTTTTTTTTTTTGCCCCTTTCCCCCCTTGGAGACAGAAATCTGCAGCCCTGCTTTTGGGAAAACATCGCCTGGTTTTTAAGGCAGGAGCGAGCTACCAAAAGCCGAAGAAATCTTGGGACTTAAAGTTTGAAATAAAGTTAAGCAGCGCAAAGGCATGCAAAAGAATTTCCTTTTTTTTTTTTCTTTTTTTCTTTTTTTTTTTTTTAAAGAAAGAGTTTGGAAGAAAAAGATGCGAAGTGAATAAAGAACGTGTGTGAGTAAAAAGGAATATAAATATTTTTGCATTGCTTTTATTTGCACATATTGCCGATGTTATTGTTGATACCGCGCTCCAGCCCGCGCTCATTCCAGATAATAAATACAGTAATTGGCAATTAATAAGCATTCCACTCCGGGTTGAAGGATGAATTGTTGCGGAGTCAATCGTTTTGAACAACTCGCTTAGAGTAATATCTTTCACGCTTTATTAAATATATACGTACACACACCCATCCCAGAGGAACCCAGGCAGATTTGGGAAGGCGCAGCCACCTCTCTTAAAACAACCCTACGTGGAAAAAAAAAAAAAAGCTAAAACGCGGAAACAAAGCGGAGGCACCCGCGCTACCATCACCTCGAAAATACAGCGTAATTTGTAATATTTATTTTTTTTTAAGGGGGAAAAAAACCCACCCCAAACCACCCAAGGCTGCCTCTATTGTGTGCCCGGGTCTCGGGGCGGTGAAGCCGCGGGCACGCCCGGGAGCGGAGCTGCGCGGAGCTGCGCGGCCCGCCCAGGGGTTTATGAGGTTTTGCGCGGGGGTGTGCGTGTGAAATGTTGGGGTTTTATGACATCACAGGGCTGGAGTGCCCAATCAGCTGGCGGG
>NW_009231818.1:0-218 GCF_000690835.1 Fulmarus glacialis
GCTGGGACCAGGCCCGCTCCCACCGCCCGCTCCCACCGCCCGGCGAACCCCACGCTGCAGGACGCCCGCTGCATCTGCCTTTATTTTATGTCCCCTCTTATACGTGCCCCTGCGGCCGGGTGCTCTGGGCGTGCTGGGTCGACACAAGCTCGCCGCCGGCCCATCGCGCTGCTTCGTCCAAAGCATGAAAAGCGGATTAACTCCGGGCTGCCGGAGGG
>NW_009231818.1:375-612 GCF_000690835.1 Fulmarus glacialis
CTAATTCAACTTTTGCCCAATTAATTAAATTAGACTTTGGCCCAAGGTAGAGGCTTTTGGCTTTGTATACGTGCAGATGAAGATGAATTTGTGCTGTAGAAAGCTGCGGCTCCTTTGAAAAAACACTTTGCAGCCTGTTTTTAAGACCTTCCCGGTGTCTGATCCCATTTCCCAGCCCCGCTCCGAGGTCAGGGATGAGTATCGGGGGGTGACCGGCTGACGGGAAGGGCCATCACC
>NW_009231819.1:0-214 GCF_000690835.1 Fulmarus glacialis
AAAAAAAAAAAGAGACCAAAATGACGTTACCTTCTGAAACGTGCATTCAGACGAGCGCCAGGAGGGGAACCCCCTCCCCGCAGGGAGATGGGGCTGCGCTGGGACAGTTCAGTGCTCTGGTTTCTCCCCAGCTTCAGCTGCCCCTGACACTGGGGACACCCCCCGCCTGTCGGTGCCCCGGGGATGCTCGAGCCCTCGGTGTGGGTGGCGGGGG
>NW_009231819.1:235-2541 GCF_000690835.1 Fulmarus glacialis
GTGTCAGCAGGGCTTGAGTTTGAGAAGGGGACAAGCAGGGCTGTCGGGAAAATCCCCCCCAAACACGCTGCCAGTGGGACGCACGTCACCGCCCGCTCACGGGCGCTCTGCCACGGCAAGGGCAGCCCCACACCAGTCCTGCCAGCTACCCACGGCACGCCAGAGCAGGACCAGGCGCCGCCAAAATGATACTTAAGGATGTGCTACTTCGTCGATGAAATCTCCCACCCAACAACAGCTAACAGCTCCGTCCTGGTCAAAAGCTTTTACAAACGCTGCTCGGTGAAGCCCCCCGATACGGCTCGGGCAGGGGTGCGTGGGCAGTGAGGGAGGGAGGACAGCGAAATGCTGGTGCCGACCTTCCTGGCACGTCAGCAAGAGCCTGGAGCATCTCATCTGCCGGCGCCGCCCCCACAGGAGGGAGGAGGTGGTCACCAAAACTTGCCGGAGCTCATCTGTCAACGCCCGATCCCAGCCTCCCGGCTGCCGGGATGGCTCCCGGTTACCTCGGGGAGCGCTTTCCCCCGTCCGGAGCCCTGAAGGCGAGCACACGTTGTGTGCTCCCCCTGGGGCGCGGGGGAGCTCCGCAGTACCTGGCTTCCCCGGCCTGGGGAAGGGCTTCGGAGTCGGCTTGGCTGGTTTGGTGGTAGTCTCCAGAGGGGTGTCAAAGTAATCAGCCAAATCAAAGCCTGTTGCAGGAGAGAAGGGATTGTTAAAAACCCCATTGTTTGTGGGGACGGTGTGAGGCTTTCGGCACGTGCGGCAGCTCTGCGGGTTGCACCATAGCCGGAGGCCACCGGCGCCCGCGTCAGCGTGGAGCTGAAAAGGGCGTGCAGCTGCTCCGCTGCTCAATCGCAACCGTACTGCAGAGCCTTCAGATCAGCCTGGCCATCCTTTAACTCTCCCCATCTGAGCTGTGGCTGCCGCCCAGCCCGAGCAACCCCAAAATAATGTGTTTTGGGGGGAGACCTGAGGTGTCCTGAGAGCGGCATCTCCCAAGAGGCGGAGGCTGCAGATGAGAAGGTGCTGCGGGGATTGAGGCGGTGGCTGGGACCTGCTCTGCTCCCTGCACAGCTGCCCACGAGTGACCCTGGGCCGAGCGGAGCATGCACGGGAGATGGGGCTAGGGCACAGGAACCCGCTGCGGGAGCCCCTCGGTGCCAGCACTCATCCAAAGAGCACTTCCCGGGGAAGAAGAAACTCGCTGAGATGAGGCCGCGGCTTCGGCATGCGTCCATTTCCCGGAGAGGGTTTATTGGATCAAACGACAAAGCCCTGCGCGTGCTTCTGGTCCCTAGCAAAGACCATGGTGGCCAAGGAGCTGGACAGTCAGATTTGCTTAAATTTGTGCCAAGATCCTCACGCAGGGGTGAGCAGATTCACTTCTGAGCGCTCCCCTGCTGCAGTTTATTTCAGGCTCCTCTGGCGGGGTTGAGCAACCCTCGGCTCTTGTGACCGCACTATATTTAAGTAGGTATGTTTGGCCAGAGGAGCTGCCGGCGATGAAACTCGGGTGAATTTAAGGGAGCTTCCTCAACCCGGGCAGATGCTGTGGAGCCGGCCAGCCAGCACATCTGATGGGCACAAACAGCCGGAGAGACATTTTTCCCTGGATGGGGAAATGTCACCAGGCTGGGCCTTTCCGTGGAGGTCAGGGATATCTTGGAGTAAAAAAAAGGAAGGAAAATATCCTCTGGGCTCCCTCCCGGAAGGAAAGCTAGCAGGTGCCACGCAGCCAGCAACAAAAGCCCTTGTGTAGCTGAGCGGTGATTTGTGTCTTTCCCATTAGGATACTGCAAAGTGTGCGAAATTCAGCCTGGGCCATAAATGCTCCGCTGCCACTCGCCTTCAGCATGACCAGAAATATCAATATTGCATTTACTTTGGCCGTATGGGAGGAGTGCACACACGTGCGCCGGCACCAGCTTTCTTACAGGCAAGCGAAGGTGTCCCAAAGCCTCTGCTGAAGCCCCCACGCCCCCCCGCCGCAAACGCGCGGCCCGCGGGGGGACCTGCACGGTTCAAACCCCCATAGGAAGCAAACCCCACGCTGTGCTGCTGAAATGATACGCACGCACGAAGGTCTCACCTGTCCCACCTGCCGGCTTTCTGGGGTCCTTGGGAGTGGCTGTGACAAAACAGACGGGGAGGAAAATGTTAGTCATGGGCATCACCGAAAATGTGTCACTTCTGGTTTGAGAATAAATGGCAAAGATTCACCACGAGTTTTCCAGCTGATCATCGTTGGTTTGCATTTGTAAACTCGCAGCCCAGAGCCAGGAAACCCTCCCGCACGCGGCGCGTGA
>NW_009231819.1:2586-3845 GCF_000690835.1 Fulmarus glacialis
CAGGATTGAGCCCGGAGCTCTGCAGGGCGCAGCTGCGCCGAACGCTGCCTCCGGGCAGGCCAGCATCCCGCCGAGCGGAAAGCAGAGAGCTGTAATAAACTGCTCCGAAGTAAGACTCCGAGACAGCAGCAAACAGAGCAAGGACGGATACTGTACAGAACAGCGTGGAAAACAAGAGTAAGCTGCCAATGTTTTGTTGTCCCCTGCCCGGTCGGTTAGTTAAATGACAGATAATTTCCAGTGCTGCGTTATGTGCGGAGGTTCCCTGTCAGCTGGAGGAATTTTGGTGACACCCCGATGCTCAGATCCCAGCTCCCCTGGCCACTCCTTGGCTAAAATAAGCTACAGTCAGCCTTCGGGGGGGTTGATTTTTTTTTTTTTTCACCCCCTGTAAACCACTGTCTATTAATAGTGGCTAGCATTACCAAGTATATGAATAAATTATAAGCAAGAGTTGTGGCTGCTCTATTCCCATTAATTTCCATTTGCATCTCTGAATACTGGAGTGCTTCTGCTGGGCTTTATTTCCAGTGTGCCGGTACAGTTTGATGTGACCTGACTCCTGACCCTTCATTTGCTTTTATTGCGGGGCTGACGCAATGAAGCCCAGAGCGGGATGCAGCAGCCGGGGGAGGCTGCGGGGCCAGCGCTGCCTCTTCCCCCGCTCACAGCTGGGACTCCAGCCTGGGGAAACACTGCTTTCCCTCTGCACGAGGTGGCTGTTAGGCGTTTCTAATCAGGTCTCCACACATACTGTGTTAAAGGGCTTGCAAAATCCTGGATGAGATCCCTCAGACTCGTGACCAAGTCTGATACCCCATGGTCTATCCTATCCCCCTAAAAAAACAGGAGAGACGCACGGAGCATCCTGACTCGTTATTCCACGTAAACTCCAACGTAACACAGCACAAGTGCCTGTGTGTTGTTAGACTATAAAGTCAGAGGTTTCAAAGCCTGTTATAGCTTTCCCTTAAATACTTGTAGGTGTATTTTGTGTGATCACAGGGGCTGGCATCGCTCACAGAGCGCTCCCCACTACGGCCCGGCCGAGCGCTGGCTCTGGGGACAGTCACCATGAACCACCTGGGGAGGGACGGGCAGCGAGGAGTCCTGGGCGCTGGCGTTTGCAACTCTGCCCCGGTGCCTCCGTGGCCGGGCAGTGAAGGGGAGCCGGCAACGCATCCCCGTGCAGACCCGGCTTGGGCTCAGCCCTCGGCGCGGGGGGGAGGCGTGCGACATGCCCCCGGGAGGGAGACGAG
>NW_009231820.1:0-278 GCF_000690835.1 Fulmarus glacialis
ACATGCAGTTCCTTTATTTTTTTTCTTTTTCTTGGAGGAAAACAAAGCACCGACTTGCAAACCAGTGACCACGCAGGACGCAAGCTGGCGGTGGCCTTACCATGGGGGGAGTTTGCCATGGGGCCAGTTCAAAGCCCCCCAGCCCTTCCCCACGCACCCCCCATCAATGCAAAAAGGGGGGGATGCTCCAAGCGCCGCGGGGTCGGACGCTGCACCCAGGGCTGGGGGCGCAGGGGGAGGGGCAGAGCTGCCCCCGCACAGCCCCCCACCAGCCTCGG
>NW_009231820.1:297-1806 GCF_000690835.1 Fulmarus glacialis
CAAAACCCACCCAGGGCATCTCCGACCCCCTCGGCAGGTGCCAGCACGGGTCCCTTGGCACCAGGGGCATTTTCTGAGCCAAACCGCCCTTAGAACCACTTCCCCTAAATGCAGTTTTAAAGAGCTTGCTTTTTCCTTCGTTGGGTAATTAGTGCACCAGATCGATCCCATCTCCTCCCCGGGCGAGGCGGCAGGCAGTGAGCACTAACGAGCCGCACAGGGCAGACACCGTTTGCCTGGGACACTCCCCTCATTTTCCTTTTGAGGGGAAAAGGGCAAAAATCTCAAAACCCTCTTATTTTGACGGGAAAAAACAACATTTCCCATGAAATCTCCTTCCAACCCCCTCTCGTCTCTCCTCGCCCCGGAGCGGCTGCTCGGAGGGATGCGATGCCGACCACGCGCCCCAGAACAGCCGGGTGCCCATCGCCTCCGCTTCGTCCTCCTCTCCCCTCTCTGTACTAGCCACGTATGTAAACCAGGCAGTTCTCACCTGAACCTTAAGCATTATTTTTTGACCAGATTAAAATCAAAAATTAAAAAATAATCCATAAAAATGTAGTATAAAAATTCTCTTCCATATGCTACAATACAGGGTGAGCGCTTCTGCTACACAAATACTTTTATTTCCCGTTATGTCTCTTTTTTTTTTTTCTTTTTTTTAACCCTTTAGTACAAAATGCTGAAACGCAGGCCTGTGCGGGGAGGGGTTTGCTTCATCGGAACCGAGATACCAGAAGACACAAGACCATACAGCCCACAGGACCCTACCAAAGCCAGCCCCTGCCCCCACCACACACAAACCCTACTTGTTAGTAAACTTTGCTTTTAAAAAAACTGTATTTTAAAGGTTATCAATTCTAATTCTTTACTTTCATTTGAATACAAAACACATAAGTTGCTATTATCTTTCGTGGCTCCCTGAGCTGAATTTACTATGCTTTCTTTGAAATCACTCCTCATTGCTTCTGTCCGAAGACCAAGAAGGGCTTGCGCAGACGATCCCGCAGCGTGGGCTTCCCCTTTTCTTCAAACATACGAGCACAAAAAGAAATCCATATATAAAAAAAGGTGATTGTGTTGCTGATGTCCCATCAGTAGCTGAGGATCCGACCGAGTCCCCCGCGGTCCCAGCAGCGTCCCACCATCACTAACACACCGAACAACGCACGGGTACGACAGTAGGAACAACTTTCACCAGTGGACATCTTTGCTCAGCCTGGTTACGCGCTGCACGGCAAAGTCACGTCCCAGCGGACGCTTCGGGGGGGAGGGGGAGGTTAGAAAAAAAAAAAAAAAAAAAAATTGCCACCACCAAAACCATCAGTGGAATACAATTACAGCAGACGAAAAATACACAACTAGTGTACCGGGAGGGGTCCCCCACCCTTCCAATGCTATTTACTAGTCCGTTATTTACATTTTTCACAAGTCTTATGCAGGATGCACAAAAAAAAAAGTCACAATAAAAAATAAGTCCTTTATAGTGCCACCAAAGCGCAGAAGGAA
>NW_009231820.1:2199-2403 GCF_000690835.1 Fulmarus glacialis
CAGAAGGAAAGAACCAGAAAACGAAAAAAAAAAAAAAATTGTTTTTCAATTCAAAATAAAAAACCCTAAAACCAAACAAAAATTCGTTTAGGGCTTCAATGTGTGCCATATTTGCAGACCTCCAAATAAATCCGTGTGTATTGTACGACGGGCCCTCAAGGCAGAGCCCCGCCGGAGCGTGCCGGTCCGTGGCCAAGCCCCGGG
>NW_009231821.1:0-205 GCF_000690835.1 Fulmarus glacialis
GTCCATGGCTCCCGATGACGACAGGGTGAGGTTTTCACTCTCTGGCGTCGCGCCGCATTCCTGGAAGAAGAGGACATGGGGAGGACGGGATGGGGATATCCGGCAGGGATGGATCTGTCTCCCCTGGCATCCCTACGGATGGAGGAAGAGCCAGGAGGGGCAAACCCCACCCAGACCCTCTGGTCCCAAACCACCCCCAAAACGC
>NW_009231822.1:0-1141 GCF_000690835.1 Fulmarus glacialis
TGTGCAAAGGCGTGGGTGTGCAAACATGCCGCGTGCAAAGGTGTGGGGGTGCAAAGGCGTGGGGGTGCAAATGCATGGGTGTGCAAAGGCGTGGGTGTGCAAAGGTGTGGACGTGCAAACATGGTGCCTGCAAAGGTGTGGGCGTGCAAAGGTGTGGGTGTGCAAATGCATGGGTGTGCAAACATGGTGCAGGCAAAGGTGTGGGGGTGCAAAGGCACGGGTGTGCAAAAATAGTGCAGGGTGTGCAAAGGCACGGGTGTGCAAACATGGTGCATGCAAAGGTGTGGGTGTGCAAAGGCACGGGTGTGCAAACATGGTGCATGCAAAGGTGTGGGTGTGCAAAGGCACGGGTGTGCAAACATGGTGCATGCAAAGGTGTGGGTGTGCAAAGGCACGGGTGTGCAAACATGGTGCATGCAAAGGTGTGGGTGTGCAAAGGCACGGGTGTGCAAACATGGTGCATGCAAAGGTGTGGGTGTGCAAAGGCACGGGTGTGCAAAGGCATGGGTGTGCAAACATCATGCGTGCAAAGGTGTGGGGGTGCCAACACGGGGGTCTGAGCATGGAGATGTGCACGTGTGGGTGTGCAAATGTGTGAGCACACACGGGAATCTGTGTGTATGCAGATTGGGGTGTGCGTGTATGTGTCTCGGTGTGTGCCTCGATGCATGTGTGTGCACGTGCACGCACATGTGTGAGCGCAGGTGTGCATACAGGCACGTGTGCGTGCAAGCATGGGACTGTGCAAACATGGGTGTGCAAACATGGGTGTGCATGTGCGAATGGGTATGCGTGCAGGTGGGTGTGCGCACGCATGTGCCGGGGGGTGTGCTTGTGCATAGATGCATAGGTGTACATATGTGCATGCACGTGTGTGAGCGCAGGTGTGCATACAGGCACATGAGTGTGAGCAGAG
The DNA here is from genome assembly GCF_000690835.1 of Fulmarus glacialis. NCBI lineage: Eukaryota > Metazoa > Chordata > Aves > Procellariiformes > Procellariidae > Fulmarus > Fulmarus glacialis. The sequence continues at coordinate 917 of NW_009231822.1, forward strand.
GTGTGCACGCGTGGGTGTGCAAACATGGGTGTGCACCCAGGACCACGTGTGCATGCAGGTGTGCGTACAGACACGTGTGTGCTCATGCGTGCGCAGACACAGACGCCCACGGGCAGGTGTGCACAGATACCTGTGCGTGGGTGGATACACGCACACGGGTGTGCACAGGTGTGCCACGGACACGCGTGTGTGTGCCCGCATACAGCAGCCGCGGGGCTGGGCCCC
>NW_009231823.1:0-213 GCF_000690835.1 Fulmarus glacialis
GGAGCGGGGTGCACCCAGCACTGCTGCTGCTTCGGGCTCCGGCTTCGGGGTGCAGGAACCACCCTGTACAAAACGCAGCTCTCCCGGTAGCTGATGCTGGGGTTTGCCGCTCCCCGAGAGCTCATGGAATCATTTAGGTTGGAAAAGACCTTTAAGATCATCGAGTCCAACCTTAACTCGGCGTGTTGTACTGGGGCCTTTTTCCTACGCAAG
>NW_009231823.1:378-2129 GCF_000690835.1 Fulmarus glacialis
AGCACCTCCGATAAACCAACTTGCTGAGGTTTTAATCTCCCTATGCATAAAGTACCAGTAAAAGCTGGGGAAAGGGAGAGCCCCTGGAAGAGGCTGGATGGTGAATTGGGCTGGAGAAGAGCAGAGGGGCTGCGGTGCGAGCAGGGGGGACACGAACGGGGCAAGCACCCATGCCCAACTGGGAGAGGATCAAAACCCTCCGATGCGCAGTGCCAGGAAGCTGAGCCATGGGTACCGCGCTCTCCAGGAGGATGCAGCCGCATCCCTTTGGGCTGCTCCGTGCGAAAGGTGTGGGTTTGGGTCTGTAGGTTTTTTGTCAGACCGGACTTGTCTGAAAACGGACATCTGAGTAAAGAGAGCTGTGACTTCCCCAGCACCATTCTTTAGGTAGCACTGCATAGACGTGTCTCCAATCCACCTCACAAATGCTGTTGGCAAGTTGTTTCTCAAGTCCCAGAGAATTTTCTACAAAAAGCTTTCTTGGGGAGGGGAAAAAAACTTTAATAAAACATAAGATGGGCTTGATCCTGAAGCAAGAAGGAATGAGCACTAGCCAGCCCAGCCCTCAGCACCTCTGGAGTGAGATGCTAACCCCAACAAGGCAGCCCTTTCTTGGAGACTGGAGCAAAGAGCAGTGCAGAGGCAGCAAGAGGAGTAGGAGATGGCTCAAGGGGCTTCCCCTGCTCCACCCCAAGCCTTGGGCTCTCCGGGCCCAAAGCATCCCCGCACGGCTCTGTGGCATCCCCGGAGTGGGACTTGACCGGACCTGCAATCTGGAAGCCATCCCCTGTCTCGGTGCTGGGCTGTTGCTGAGTTTTCCTTCTCCCCCCGCCCCCGTCTCCCTTCATTTCCTTTCTGGTTTTTGCTTCGGCTACTCCTGCTGCTCCTTCCCCACCTGAAGCCCTAATCCTCTGCCAGTGACGTTGCCGGGGGTTGTTGTGGCAACAGTTGGGATGAGGTCAGGAGGAAGGGATGGCTTTTTCAGGTGGGGGAATAGGCAGCACGGCTGCCTTGGCTTTGAGAAACCGAAGCAGCTCTTTGCAAGTAAATCTTTGCATGTAATAAAGAGGGAGAGACTGGAAAAATCTCTGATGCCTGTCCAGAAATCGCTTCCAAAGGGAAGGGGCTAGGTTGGTCCCTGGGTGAGTCCCTGGCTTGGAATGGTTACTCCCTGGATGCATTTGACCTGTTGTTTTTCCGTCAGCAGCTTTTTAAAGCTATGGGGTTGGGGAGCCCTTTGGACCATGCGTGGAGCCCTTGCAGACAGTTTAATGGCTGTTAGGGTTTCTGGTGCCTCGGCAGGAGTGGCTGTGTGCTGTAAACCAAGGGGCCAGGAGAGCTGGGGCTGAAGGTCAGTGGCTTACTTGTTGTGAGGAGGGGTAGAAGTGTGCTGGGAAAAAAGCCCTGGGAAGAGGAAAATGAGGTGCAGGTAGAAAGCCACTCCCTCACGGAGAAGGACATGGAGAAGGTCCGTGCCTCAGTTTCCCCACCATCCACGTGAGAATATAAAGGCTGACACAGGGGAGGTGACCTGGCCCTTGCCGCTGAGCCCCTGTGGTGCAGGTGGCAGTTGTCCAGAGCAGTGATGCCGGATCAGCCCCTTCCTCGTGGGATGCAAACTCTCCAGGCTCAAGCCCTGTGGAGCAAAGCCCCAGCTCCCGGCTGGCTGTGCACAGCCCTGTAAGCCAGATTCGGCTGAGACAAACTGGGGTGCTGGGAGAGGCTGAGCTCTGCCTCCCGAGCGGTGGGTA
>NW_009231823.1:2193-7844 GCF_000690835.1 Fulmarus glacialis
TCCGCTGGCCCTGGCAGGGCTGGGACTTCTGCCAGGGGGAGCTTTGGCCCGGGATACCTGATAGACTTGACAGCAGCCGCCCAGCTGGATTTTCCATGCCTGACACTGAATTTACAGTGCCGGATGCTGGAGCAATTGCTGGCTTGTCGTTCGAGTATGGTCTTGCTGAGATCAGAGCAGCAGAGCCCTGTCCCTGCAACCAGAAAAGGGGACAGCAGGCACCCGGAATGAAAAGAGCAGTGGCTGCAGCAACAGAAACCCAGGGAGCAGCGGTCCTGGGGCCCATGGAGGTGGTGGGACCCCAGGAAGGGCCAGGCTGGGATGAGCAGTGCCTCATTTGTCTCGGTGTTTAGAAATCCCTCTGGAAATCCAGTCCTCTCGCACTAGTCGTGCCACACAGAGACTCCAAAGCAACTGCTGTGGACGTGCTGGGACCCCTTCTCCCAACAAGCTGCACCCCAAAGTACTTGGCAATTTGCTTTCCCAAGGATGCTCTGCCTGGGAGCCACCCCGCATCCTGGCCCTGGGATTTTCCTCCCAGCTGGGAGCTGGGGACCACAGGGACCTCGGGGATGTGGGATTCCTCGTCCCGAGCCGCTTTGGGGTCCCGCTGCGGGTTTGTCCATCTCCCAGGCCACCGTGGAGTCCTTTTACCTCTTCCCCCGCACTCCAGAGCTGGTTTAATCAGCTCATAGTTTTCATTTCATGCCTTTCTCTGTCTCCTTTTTTGAGGGGGCAGTGAAATTTATACAATATTTAAGCAGCATAGTGGAGTCCTGGAAGATATTATTAATGTAAAAGGGACAGGCTGGAAATGCACTTGAACCTGGTTACAATTAGAGGGTGATTTTTCTAAAGGTCAATGAATTCAGATAATATCCACAGGGGGGAAAAGAAATTTAATACCTTTTTAGTGAATTAATTAATTATAATATTATATCGGCTTGGGGTTCTTTTCCAGAGTGATTAAGGGAACGATCTGTCTTCGGAGAGGCTGGGGGAAGTCAGTGAGCGAACGAAAGACTGACAGAGGGAAGGGAGAGAGGGGGAGAGCTGGGGAGAGTTTAATGGGAGAATAATGGAGCCTTTTCTTTCCTTTAAAAACTTACTGTATTTCCAGGCCACATGATCCCTGCCTGCCGGGTCCAGACCCTCTCCTTGCAGTCTCCCCAAAGGCCGTTGGAGGGATTATTTTGTATTTTTACCTTTCCAAAGCGTCTTTGGATGCTTTAGCATCTCGAATGCTGGACACGGTGCAGAGGTGGCCGGACTCTCTGTGGCAACCCCGTCCCTGGTGCCACCGGCACCTTGCCCCAGGGCTGGTAAAGGGGCTCTTACCGGGTCTGTGCGTGGGGACACAATGTCCCCAGGAGCCACCGAGAGCCGTGGCCTCGGCACGGTGCTGCTCCCAGCCCCGGGGAGCCCTGCGGCCCCAGCCCTCAGTGGTGTTGGTTTATCTGCAGCCTGAGCTGAGGCTGGAATTTACACTCTCTGCTAATCCAGCCAGCCCCAGAAATTAATTACAGTCTTGTACATTAAAAATTAACATAACCTTTCTGGATATATGTTCTTATAGCACAAGAGTGGGCCAGAGTCCCTCAGCCATCTGTAATTGGAGCTGCTTTTCTTCTAATTCTTCCCCTGCCCTGTTTTTTAAAGATGTGGATGTTTGAACCCATTAATCACGGAGCCTGGTAGCTGGTAAAGTTTAAGAGGTTTGTAATTGTGTTTGGACCTGGCAGAATTTGCAGGGAAGGGGAGAGAGGAGGTGTCGCTCCTTCTTTGCGAAGGTTTAAGCAAGCAGCCGTGGGCTGGGCTGGGAGGGAAGGGGTGCCCGCGGTCACCCTCGCAGGGACATCTCCTGGGTCCCAAAAACCCAGCAGGGAGAGCTCAGGGAGCTTATCAGGGCTTGACCGCGGGGGAGATGGGCTGGAAGGTCTTTTGCAAAAGTTGCTGTACGATGTCCCGCGTGTACCTGTGAAGATGCAGTTCCAACAGCTACTTTTACTCTAGAATAAAAGCAACCTTTTTGTGGGAGGCTATAGCACGTTTCCACTCTTCTGCTGAGCCACAGGCTGCAAACGTCCCAGCCCAGCAGGTCCAAGCGGGGTAGGTGTGAAGCTGGACAGCCGGGGGGAGCAACCTGGGCTCCGGGGGCCGAGCTGAGCCCTGTGGATTGAGCGTTCCCACCGCTCCTCTCGCCGCTCGGCTGGTGAGTGGTAACATATGGAGTGGTGGTAATGGGATTGCTTGAGACAGTTCGTATCTACTGTTAATGTGCTTCTAAAGAAAAGTGTGCGTCACGGGCATGAAGAGCATCCTCACACAGGGATTTGCTCTCTGTGGCTGCAGCATTGCATCCCTGGGTTTCTATCCCTCCGGTCTCTGCTTTCCATCCCGGGAGCTGGGGCTGGAGCCCTCTGCCCGAGCTCCCTCTGGGTGGCCGGGGGAGATTCCCCAGCAGAACCTGGCCAGTGCCCAGCCCTGGGTATTGCTGCTGTGTCAGGGCAGTCTCCTGGGGAAGGGGATTCAGAAGGACCAAGTTGTGATGTTGGGCTGTGCTAGTGGCTCAAACCTCAGGGTCTGCTGTATGCTGTGCCCTGGCAGGATCCGGCACTGCCCCTGTTCTCCCACTCATCCCCGGGAAGCCTTCATCCCTCAGCAGGCTCCCTCCTCCTCCATTGCCCCCAACGGGGCAGAGCACTTGCCAGGCCTTTGGGCACATCTTCTCTTCCCTCCTTCCCCATCTCTGCTCCTTAAAACCCCACCATCTTTTATCAAACCAGCCCTTTCATTTCTCTTTCCTCCCCCCTCCAACACCACCACCTCCCTCCCACCACCTCCCTCAGCCAGCCAGCGACTGCCGGAGAGAGCCAGCTCGCTCCCATTGTGCTATCTTTGGGTCCTAAATTAAAATTTATGACATCTTGAAATGAGCAGTGAGGGTAATTTTGCTTCTGAGCGAAGATGCTAATGAGTCCCCTTAATGGCGTGAATAAGGAGTTGACGGGTCGTGTGTCACTTTGCGCAGACCGTGCTGGTGGTGTAATGGCCGCAGTAAGTGTCTGTAATTATACCCTGTCTCGCTGTATTTTGGCAGCCGTTGTGGGAGAGCAGGCGGCTCAGCCACGTACGAGGCAGGGGGGAGGGAGAAGGGAAGGAGGGGGGAAAAAATCCCAGCACCTCCTATGCTTCCTTCGTGCTCCCTGGATTTCTTGTCCCTCTGTCCGTGTGGCTCCGGAGCGGTGGCTTTGCTGGGCTCAGCTCCGGCCGGGAGCAGGGTTGGCTGCAGCTGCTTTGAGGATGGGCTGCTCTGTCTTCCATCTCCTTCTCTCCCCTTTAAAACAACATGTCCCCCCCCCCGCCTCGTTACAGCCGGGGCTGCGGCAGCGTGCCCAGGGTGGGACGGCAACGACCTGTTGGACCCGAGCCCGTGGGACAGCCCTGCTCAAAGCCACGGGGCGATACAGGGTCCGTCCTCGCCCAAAATGCAAGGTCTTGGCTCTGCCTGGGGAGCAGATGGGGGGTCCCCTCCCGTGGCTGGCACTGAGAGCCCCCCAGCTATTCGACTCTCATGCTGTCCTGGTCTTTGCATCCTTTCCGTCTGATTTCATCCGTGGAGGATTGTCCTGACCCTATTTTAGTCCCTCGGGGTTTTTTTCAGCTATTCAACGTACTGCTGAAAGCTTCCCACAGGGAGACAATTAGTGTAGAGGCAAGAAATCAGCCCCTGTTTCTTCTTGGGGTGTAAAATCAGCCACTGTCACCTGGGCAGGAGCTGAACCCTCCGGTGCGGTGGGGGAACGGTCCATCTCCCGATGATGCTCCGTGTCGGCTCCTTCGGGCTCCCGCCTCCCTTGGCTTGGCACAGGGACGCTACCTCCAAGAAGCTGTGCCTGGGGATTAGGCCAAGCGGGACAAGGCTTTCCCATCCTGGCACGAGGAGCTGCTTGGGAGCTGCCATTTCGAGGAGTCATTTTGCAGTCAAGCTCCGTGCACGTACTTTTGGGATTCAGAGCCACATCCTGAGCGAGGTTTTGCTCAACTGCAGCACTCGGAGGACTGGGCATTGCTTCAAAAAACACAAACCGGCTTTCTGAAGATTTTTATCTGCCCAAGGAGATTATTCTGTGGATCACCTCACTCCCAAGCCTCCTTGAGACCATAAACCTTCCAGTCCGTGCTCGAGTTGTTCATTTCTTGGCAATACCCTCCCAGCAAGGGGGGGGATGGTGGGTGACAATGCCAAAGTCCCAGATGTCCGTGTGGCTGATGGGGCCGGTGGGTGGGCTGCGGGAGAGGGCTCCTGCTCGGGTGCTCTTTGGGACTGGTTAGCGCTTGGTGCAGCAACCTGGTCCGCAACTGAGCCAGGCACGTGTTCCCGCACTGCATAAAATTAATAGGTGAGACCCAAAACCACGTGGCAACCAGCTTCCCGAGCGAGCCAGGCTTTAATTTGCTGGCACTGGTGAAGTGTGTGGCTTTGGAGGAGCTTGCAACCCCCGGAGCAGGGGTGTGTGTGTTCAGGGGGTGGGTTTACACACGGGAAAGTGCCTGGGGCGAGGGCAGGGGGTTTGCTGGAGGAGAACGTGACAAACAGCAGCTCCGGTGCCCGGCACGGGATGGCTCCCAGGGGTGCGTGGAAAAGCTGGCTGTGAGTTTGGGAAGCCGTTTCCCCCCTCAGCTGCTGTCATGGCACATCCGAGCTTGCTCCCTGCAAGCAGCCCCGGGGCCTTCAAGTTGAAAAATAGCGAGCGGCTGGCTCTTTTCCTTGCTTCTCTGGGCCTGGGAGCCTTCGAGCCACTTGCAGAGGATGATTTACAAACTGTGGAGAGTTTCCCCGGTTTGTTTGTGTAGGTGGGTTTTTTTGTGTCTCTTGAAGCCTTGAGAGCCCTCAACATATTTCTTCCTTTCCTCCTCCTGCCTCAGCCCACACCCTTCCCGACATGAGAAATTCCTGGGTGATCCCAAGCCAGGAGCACTGTGGGCAGGAGCCTGGGAGCCCCGTGGGCAGCCGTGGGACCCCTTGCCAGGGCCGAGCCCAGACCGAGGGAGGTTTTTCTCTGCGCTGTAGAGATGCTGCTGATCTGGGTGTTGGGGTGGAAATTATTCTCCTTGGCTCTCCCCATCCTTCCTTCCTCTCTCCTCCTTGCTCTGTCATTACCAGCCACCGCCTTCAGCTCCCTGGAGCTTTTTGGGACCCTTTGCTGTCCCATCTTTGTGGCAGGAGGGTCTGGAGCTCGGCGAAGCGGCGGCTTTGGGCACAGCCCCATTGAGCAGCACGGCCAGTGCGAGGTGCGGCGTGGTCCAGCTGCTCTACTGTTTTCCGGACTGGAAGGACACAGGTTTAGCTTTGGGCACTGATATGCCCACAGGCAAGTCGTTCTCATCTTTGGAGATAGCAGGGCTGATTATGAGAATAAAAGCATTTGGGTGCAGAAAATATTACCGCTGTGGGTGTTGCACACTTGCTTTTAAAAGAGCCTGGGAGCTCCTTGGAGGCGAGGAAGCTGCCTGTGCACGGGCTTGGGCAGCACAGAGCTGCTCAGTGGTGGTTGATGCTGAAGAAAGCCCCGACGGCCCCGTGTTCCTGGCACCGGGGTCCTGCAGATGCTGGGGTTGCTGGCTCCGTGACGGGTGGCCCGGGCAAG
>NW_009231824.1:0-478 GCF_000690835.1 Fulmarus glacialis
AGCAGCAGAGCTCCCTCAGCTCCTGATTGTCGTCCTGCAACTTCTGGTTCACCTCCTTCAGCCCGCGGATCTCGTGCAGGTGGAGCTGCAGCCGCCGGTTCACGTCCTTCATTAAGTTGCCGTGTTCCACCATTAAGTTCATCTTTTCATTCTCCACTTTCCTCAGTCTTTTCACCAGCTCTTCCTTGCTCCACCTCAGCATCTCCTCTTCCGAAATTTTGCTCAGGTCTTCCTTAGACCCTTCCAGGCAATTTTTCTGTGCCTAGACAGCGTTTGCTCTCACACGGTAACAAATGGTTCGGGTTATTCGGATTATTTTGTTCGCCTGATTTCCTCGGACTAAAATTCACTGCAACATCTCGGGGAAGAAATATTATAGTTCTCTGCAGAGCGTTGGACAAGGAAGAAGAGCAACGCCGGACTGGAAGATCTGCTCCCCCACAGACCCCATAATAATAATAAAAAAAAACCAACCCGG
>NW_009231825.1:0-6937 GCF_000690835.1 Fulmarus glacialis
CTCCCTGCTGGCGCCGTGCCCGGGGTGAGTGGTGTTGAGGGGACGGGGCTGCCCCAGCACGAGCCACCCTCCGGAGCAGCCCCATTTGCTGCCGGAGGGATGCAGTGCTCCCTCCTTCCCCGATGCTGCTGTTGCGGCGCCCGCGGGGCCCCTCGTGCCGAGCACAGGTCTCAAACTGCAGTCCCTGCTCGAGCAGGGAGTAATTTATCCTGGGTTTCTAAGCTCTGATGCAACAGCCTTGGAAGCAGATCACAGTGAACCCTCCCAGCGTTAGAGGTGACCTGCTAAGGATATTTAAAAGAACTGGAAATTGCATTGCTTTCTGCTTCCTTAGATGGATAAAGGAGGGTAAAACTTTAAAAAAAAAAAAAGAAAGAAAAAAAGAAATGCTTAGAAATTGCAAGAATGTCGAGTTTGGTTTTCGTTTTCCCTGCTTTTTTTGGAGATCTTTCTGGCATTTATTGTGTGTTCTAACACTTCAGTGTGAGGTTGTGGAGTCCTCCTTAAAGGCTTCCTCTATCTGTGAGGTTAGTTAGGCATCAAAGCTAACTAGGTATTAATGAGGCCAGACAAAGAATTTAAGCTATTTGGTGACAGATTGCTTTCTTCTCCAGTTGCGCAACTTTCTTTCCTTTGCTGAAACAATGTCATCGGGAAAGCTGTTCTGCAATTACTATGAATCTTCCAAATAGACAAATATGTGAATTTGTAATATGCCAAGTAGGAAAAGAAGCAAAGAACTCATTAAAAACAATCAGAGTTTCTCTTTATTCATAATAAAGAAGCAAGAGAAGGCAGTAAATCTCTTTTCTCCCTTTAAATGTCTCTTTGAAGCCCCCGGATCCCATTTTAGCCCTGCTGTGTCAAGGTATATTTGTGGTACATTTTCACTCGCCCTGTAGCATTTTCCTGGGGGAAACCATCTGTCTTCTATTAGTTTGCAAAGCACCTTGTACAGCAGCGACCCCGCAGCAGTGGTAGATGATGCTATTTTATGGGGCTTTTGTAAGCCAGCTTGGAAATGAGCTCTTGGTGAGGAGGAATCGCCTTTGCCTTCGGTTTGCCACATGCCGTGGCGTTGGAGATCGAGGCTGGAAAGCGTCAGGCCTGAAAGAGAAGGACCTGATGTCACCGCTCCTGCAGGGCCACAGGCACGGCTGGTCTGGCCGGGGGGAGGATAACTGCCCTGCGGCCGTGGGTTTTATCCGTGGCCAGAGACATCTTGAGCTGGATCAGACATCCAACCCGGCAGCCGGGCTCAGGTGAGCCGTGGTGTTGGGACGCGGGTGTTGGGACTCGGGTGCTGGGGCTCGCTGGCACTCAGCGGCAGGACACAGCAGAGAGGTGACCCAGGGGGTTGTGGTGACGAGGAGCTGGGTAGGCAGCAGCGGGGCAAGGACCCTGCCCACCGACCATCTCAATGTGCTTGTTAATCCTCTCCTTGCTGCCGTGGTTAAGCGGACGACCTAGGACCTGTGCTGTTGCAGTGCAGGAATTTAATTGGCTTTTACGTGCACCCAGCCAAATTTCCAAAGAGTGGCTGGGGCACCTGCACACGAAGCATGGAGCACTGCCTCCCCAGCGGGACAGGCACGCTGCAGGCAGGTTTTCCCGCATGCTGGCGGTGCTTGTGCCCGGTCCACGCATGCACGCTTGCCCTCAGGGAGGCACTCAGAGGCTTTTCCCACGCAAGCACCAGCCTCCTCTGCAGCCGCGTCCTGCAAAGAGGGCACCTGGCCTTTTCCCTGGTGTGAAGCATCATTTCTCTGCATCCCCTGTATGTCTTCAGGGATCCGTGAGCATCGTAGTGGGGTCAGCATCCTCAGTTAGTCGCTCCAAACTGTCGTGCTGCACACAGGGGAAGGGCCTTTGGAGCTGTGGGTGTCGCTGCCCCTGCTCGCCCCGCACCTTGGACGGGAGGTCCTGGGCTGCAGGCAAGGCTGCTGGATGCTGTGGCTGACGGAGAGCATCACTCATGCCCTTGCAAATCTACAGATGCCTAATTTGGCTTTCAGAGCAAATATCTACATGCATCAAATCTGTATGTATTTGTAAGCTTAACCCAAGGTCACCACTGCGTCATTTTACCTGCCTCTGTGCAGAGGGTGAACATCCATGCTGTGTATGACTGGGGTTCAGCTCATCCCACGCGGGTAGGAGCGCAATGGAAAAGTCGTGGACCGTGTTTTCCTAAATCAGCAGCTTCTGAGAATCCTGCCCATCTTAATCCCAAGGCTTGAAGGCAAGGAAGGGCTCCTGGACCTGCTGTTACCTGTTGCCAAGGAGGAGGTAGAGATGATAAGTGCAACATCATCAGTGCCCATGGCTTTGAAAAGCTGGGGTGTCAGTTTGGTGGAGGGATTAGTGTTTTCTGCCTGAAATTCCTACCAAAACACTGTCAGTCCAGCCCCTCATGTCTCTGCCACAGCAGAAAGCATCCTTACCTCTCATCCCCACGCAGGGCAAGCTGAGTCAGTTTTCCAGTGTTCCCAGTTTTTCAGGTGCTCAGGTAGGGCTGGATGGAGCTGAGGTAGAAGAGGAGCTGTACAGCGTCACAGTGTCCGCCTGACACCGTGTCTCTTGCACTGAGCGCTGCCAGGTAGGACGGGGACAACAGATCCCTTCATCTCCCCTTGGCCCTTCTCCCTGTCCCTGGGGACACCTCGAAGCCCTGCGGGGCAGCGTCCCTGGGCGATGGCAGCTCTCTGGGCCAGGAGATACAGTTATTTGCTGCCACAATAAATAAGGTGCTGAATGTCCCGCACTGCCTACCCAAAAGCGCAGGGATGCTCCCGTCGCAGGGCTTGTGGTCCGTGCATCCGTCGGAGCACATCTCCCCCGCTCGCCGGGGGGAACGCGCTCGCGGGTCGCGTTTCTGCCCTGGCACAAGGCAGGCTTTATTTGCTCGGCACGTGTTTATGTGCTGCACCGGGCGAGCGGAGCGCGGTCCTGCTCCTGAGCTCGGCCGTCATTGAGCGAAGCCTCGTTAGTTCCACTTATTAAAAAAAAATTGCTGGGGGGAAGGGAGAGAAGGCAGGGAAAAAGTGAAGTATTGAGAAAACACTTCTTTCATTCATATGTTGTTTACTGAAATAAATACTTCATTATTAGGCTTTTTTTAGTCTATTTTTTTTAAAAGCCAGCACCACAAAGTCTCCAGTGTTAGGGCCCGTGAATGTGCCGTATCACCTCAGCCCGTTGCTCCTGCGCGCCAGTGTCTTGCTGCCGGGAGGTGCCCAGAGAGAAGCAGCGCGGGGAGCGGGGCAGCGTGAGGCTTTCCTAAGCTTGGGGGAGAAAGCTGGGGGCTGCTCCTGTCCAGTTTTATTTAGCTTTGCTGATTCCTTTCTCCTCCTCTTTGCTGGACAGTGCACGCTGTGGTTCGCAGGGCACTGAGGCAGCTTGAGCTCCAAGTGAGGCAAAAACTGGCAATTGAGGCAAGGAAGGATTTTGGGTCCAATTTATTACAGCCCTGCTTTCTGCTGGTCTGTGATGCTAATGGAGCTCCAAAGCCTAAATAGCACGAAGGCGTGTGAGACAAAAGCACTCTTTTATTTGAAGCTCACCACCTTCTGCTGTTGGAGTGAAGAAGTCGAAAGCTGGCGGCTCTCGTGGAGACCTCCTGCTGTCCCTACAGCAATCCCAAAACGCCAGCAATCCCTTTTCTCCCCCCTTAGGGTGAATAGAGGCAAAGAGAGCCTCCTCTCCTCTTGTGCGTGTCACCTGAGAAATGATCCACATTTATCTTTCCTCTTAAGTGAGTCTTAATCCAATAAAAGGGCTGCAGTCTGCTGGTTTACTCTTGCGTGTGCGGAGCCTGGGAGCCTCTGTCCCACTCTCGCATCCTTCCAGCTCTGGTGCTCATCAGGAGTTCCAGCCCTGGCAGGTTTGTCCTCCTGGCATCCATTTGTCTCTTCCTTTTCCTTTCCTACCTCTCGGTCTGGTTTTCCTTCTTCCATTTGTTCCTCTGCTTGTCTTCCTCCCCCATGCCCCTTTTCCCATACTCACCTCTTGTCATCCACCCTGATTTTCCTCTCTGTTTTCTTCTTCTTGATGGTTTACTTCTACTTGCTGCCTTTTCTATTTGGACTCCTCAAGTTTTTCATGTCAGACAGCCTCCCTGCGATCGGTGGTCAGAATAGCCTATTCCCATGGTGGCTCAGGAAAAATGCAGCACATTCCTCGCTTCCCCCATCCCCTTATCTCGGTTCTGCTCCTTGGCTGCCCACCACGAGCTGTTAAAGCAACACTGGCAGGAGCATGTCGTCTGGTGGTTAGAGGCAGCCAGCCGGCTCGGGCTCGGTCCTGCCTGCGTCTTGTTTTGCTGCCTGACCCCTGGCACGTTGCTGAATCTCAGCTCCTCGCTTCCCCGCTGCCGAAGAGGGGGATGCGCAGAGACGTGCCTGCCCAGCAGCTCCAGGCGCAGTCCGTGCCTGCCCAGATGGGAAGGTGCGGAGTGGTTTTCCCGTGATGTCCCAGCACTGGGGCTGAGTGTAACGGCCAGCGGGCATCCCTCCGCAATGGGACCGCAGTGCCGTGAGGGCAGGAGCTGCAGCCGCCGGGCACAGGAGCCGTGCTGGCACCATCGGGCTGGCAGAGGCAGCACAGGTGACTGCTGCCGTGCTCTGCCCCGTGTTTCAAGTTTGGTTATAAAGCAAAAGGTTTTTAATGGAAGTGTTTTCATGAAAGTTATTTAAAATTTTATAGTGCAATAATATTTCCCCTTTGGGTTTAAGTGGTCTCGTGTGGTGTGGAAATTCTCCTTGAATTGCTGTGCTGGGGCATGAAATCCGTGCCATGGAGGTGCCTGGCACTGTTCAGCCTCCTTCCATAGCTGCCGTCAGCTGATGTGGGCAAGCAGCGCAGATGACCTGTCCCCATCAGCAGGCTCCTCGCCTTCTGGCACCCAAGTGCTGTGGTCCCGGGGGGCTGCAGAGCCCGTGGGAGGTGCTGAGCTGCTGGCTGATCTGTCTGACTGTTCCCAAACCAGCGCACTGGAGAGCTGCTACTGCGAACCTCAACGAGAGCCTTGCGCCGTTTCCATCGCAGTAGTCTGTGGTCGTACAGGACTTTCCCCAAGACTCTTTGCTTGACAGTCGTCTGTTTGCCAGGGGGAACCAGCACAAAGTGAATTGTCAGCAACTTTTTGGGAGGTGGGGAGGTGCAGCACTGTAAAGAGGGCTCAGAGCATCTCCGCGTTTCACAGCCTACTCGAGCTGACTTACTCCTGATTTACACCACACATCCAAGAGGGGGCTTGGAGCCGCTTCTTTTCCCAGCCGAGGAAACTCTTAGCCTGAGCGAGGGAAAATAAGAGGGAAAACCAGGCCCTGAACCTTTCAGTGGAAGGGGAGGAGTGCCAGAGCCTGGGAGGTGTGTGGGCATCTGGGAGCCAAGAGATGCTCTGGGCAGGCTGAGATGTGGGCACCATGTCTGCACCGGCTGTGGTGTGGGGTAGCCAACCTGGCCAAAAGCTTCGCCTCCCCCATCCCACCGGTCCTGGCCATCGATCCAGGGTGAAACACAGCCGCCCCCGGCTCAGCTGTGCCAAGCGCAGGTCCTGGATGGGCCGGCATGGCGTTGAAACGAAACGCGAGGCGCTTTGTCTTGACTGGGAGCGCTTTAAGCCCTCGCTCGGGAACAATGGCCAAGCTATGGGGTCATTTGTTCTGGTATTTCAGCAGCTCCTCATGATTTATGGGATGTTTTGTTCTGCTGCTTGTCTTAGCTTCCCCCTCTCCACCCTCCCCGTCTCCATCCCTTCTCCATTTCAGCTCCTCCTCCCCCCGCTCCCAATTCCCCTAATAGCTGTGGAGCCTCCCTGCCTTATGAAGTCATGGTATCTGTGACTTATTGAATTAGCTGTATGGGAGCTGGACGTCCACACCACGCTGTGGTCTGCCGGGGCGTCCCGGCTGCCCGGGGAGCCAGCCCGCAGCAGGGCCCCTTGCCCAGGGGCTCCGGGCAGCCTGAGCTTCCCCGCAGCGTGGCAGATTGACGTTGCCATCAGCGGGCTGCTAGAAAGTTGGTGTACGGGCGATAAATGCGGTCGAGAGGAGCTGCAACCCCAGCGAACAAGGACGGCCCTGTCTGCAGAGACGCCCCTGTACCAGGGCAGGAGGGGGGGGCTTGGCTGCCTGCTCCCAGTGCCGCCATCCCCCCACCCTCCCAGGACAGTTCTCCATGACCGAGGTGGACACCGGTTAGGGAGCCCCAGAGCTTTCAGTGTTGAACTAGGCAATGTGGTTCAAGAGCTGGGCTTTATCCCCCGGCACCCTGAGGATGGCCACGGTCAGTGCAAAGGAGCAGGAGTTTGCCCTCCCCCAGAGCTGGTGGGACAACGATTCACCAGTGACTGTGAGGGACTCACTGATGGGGATGGGGAGGAGCGAGACCTCAAAATATCTCCCTGAAAGTTGGGTTCACCTTTAGGAAAGCATTTGAAAGGAATGATTTATTTGCGGAAAATCACCTTTTATCCTCATTACCTATGAGTCATCTGCAAACAGATGGAGGCTCAACGGTAACTGCTGTTCCCGGTGATGCCGATGCTCCTGCTGCAGCCAATCCTTAGCCCGGATGGGGCTTTGCAATGGCAGAGGAGTCGCGGTCCATGCAGCTCCACTTCTGCTGCCCCGTGCTGCTGGCAGGGAGCCGGGAGCACGCCGGCCGGGGGGTGTAGTGGGAAAGGAGGGCAGCACAGGGGGAGTTCAGGGCCGTCCAAATCTGTAGGGTCTGTGCAAGACTTGTGCCTCCGCTCCTGATGCCACAAGCTTCCATCAGCCTGGGTTTCCTCCTCGTCTAGGGAGAGGCAGCTCGGCTTATGATTATGATGAGGCTGGAGAGGTTGGGAGAAGACCGAGGGCCGGATCCTCTCTGTGTGCAGCGTTGTGACCTGGTGCCATAGGCGCTGGCTCCAGCAGGTCCAGCGGTCCTGTCT
>NW_009231825.1:6956-14421 GCF_000690835.1 Fulmarus glacialis
CAGGAAAAATTGAGCCCTCTGGGAAAGTGGCGGAAGGAAAATGTTCAGAGAAGACTGATTTCCAGGTTCTCCCTGTCTGGGACCGGAGCCCTCAGCCAGATCCCTTCCTCACTGAGAGCACAGGAAGCAAATATCATTTATTTAAAAGACATTTAAAATATTGTGTTGATGTGCTGTTCTGGCCGCTTCCCTCTGCTGGCAGCTGGTACCTCCAAGCTGCACTAAGATTGTTTCTCAGTGTAGCATATCCATTATCCTCAGCGCACTTTGATTTCTCTTAAATAGCCCATTTAGAATCATAGAATCATAGAATAATTTAGGTTGGAAAAGACCCTTAAGATCATCGAGTCCAACCATTAACTTAACACTGCCAAGTCCCCATTTGCCTGATTTGTTTTGTTGTATTCTCATCATCTCTCTGCCATTTCCCATGGCTTGGATCTGCAAAGCAGGATGGATGCCTTGGTCCCTGCTGAGGAGTGTGGAAGATGCTCTTCATCCTGCAGGATCTCTACTGGTTCTTCTCCATAGATGTGTCCATGCCCAGAAGGTGCCAGTTGCCTGGATTTCTACAGCAAACAGTCCAAGCCCCATGGTTATGCTGGGGGGAAAGTGCAGAGATGCCACAGTCCTTGGTGTGAAGGGGAAACCTCATGGATGTCTGAATCATAGTGTGAGTCAAACCCTTTTTGATGGCTCCATGGATCCTCCACACCAGCTGGTATTCCCATAGTGCCAGTGCACTGGATTTGGAGACTCTTAGCTCTCCCGGTCTTAGCCAGCACAGAAAAAATATCTCAATGTATTTCTTTTAGTGCGTATATTGATAATAGTTCTGGTTTCCTACTAGTGGTCGGGTCTTCAGACCTGCCGGCTTTGAACCTGACTTCTCTGTGAACTGATTTGCACCCGGGGAAGGGCAGTGCAGATGAGTCGTGAGTCTGGAGCAGCCCCAGCAAGGCAGGCAGTCTGCCCCAGCCCCCGGGCTGCCAGGCTGTGCTTCCCCCAGCCCTGGGGACAGCTTTGCCCTCGGAGCAGATGGGATCGCTGGTCTTGCTGCTGATGCTGCCAGGGACACGGGTCGAGAAGCACAGGAGCATCAACGTTTCCAGGTAGTCCTGACAGCTGGCACTTTGAAGGTATTCGAGTACTTTTAATCCTCCCTTGTCCCTTAAACAGCGGTAGTCCCTGTTGTGCAGGTTTTCTCTGCTCTTAGATAGTTTCCTACTGGCTGAGACACTTCTGCCTGCCAGAGCTTCAGGAACCTCCTGTTTATCTTCCTGGAGAGTGTCTCTCGATGCCAGGTCAATATTGGACCTACTGGCTTCGATGCTGGCAGGATGGGCAGCACTCAGTGGGGAAGCCAAGCTGGAGGTAGGAGTCAGCCCAGACACTTGGGACACCGAGGACCAGGGCCTCGGGTGTGTTGGGATCTCTCTCCACCTTTGCTTGAGTCTTTCCTGCTACCTGCACACTCACTCTTCCCCATGGCTTTGCTTCACACCCATCCCTCTTACCCACCTTTCTTCTGCTGGCTTGCTTGCTTTTCAGAGGAGGTTTATGAGCCCGAGTGAACTCCACATCTGCTGAGCCTCATGTCCGGTGGAGGTCAGGGAGAAGCAGTTATGTTCCCCTCTGCTCCTCACTTCCAGATTTCCTCCTGTTCTCTCCAACATTGAAATATTCATTCACCTACCCCAGTGCATCCTGCAGTAGCTCACTCTCCAGGGGCATTCCTCTCCCCATCCCACTTTGCCTCTGTTGCCTTTATTTGCACTGTTAACTGGGAAGGTGGGACAGGGATGAAGAGCTGTTGGGCAATGTGGAGGAGGTTCATGTTTTACTTTGTCCAAAGTGGAATTGGACATCTGGCAGCAGCTCATCATGAGAAACTGCACATGGTCTTCACTCTGCCCATGGTGCAAAGGTTCATCTGAGCCCCCTCCAGGTCTGTTCCAACAGTCTGGTTTCCATCCAAGAAGTGTCCCAGCAGGGCCTGTAAGGGCTCACCAGTTAGTAGCTGGGAGGTACATCTCTCCTGCCTGAAGTCAAGGCAGGCTCCATACTGGTGGTCTGCTGTGAAAAGCTGTTGTTTCTGAGCTTTGAAAAATGAACATATGACATTATGTGGTGGCATTTGTTAAGTGTGGCCACCAGAACAGCTGCTGAGCTGAGCAGAGCTCCAAGAACCATCTCTTCTTGGTGTTATCAGGATTGACTCTGGCCCACTGCCCCAAGAGGAGCCATCATCACCTTTGGCAGGATGCCGTGGCTTGCTGAGTTGATGTTCTCCATGCAAACACACAGGTTTCTGTGTGTAGTTTTTGCAGCCTCTGAGATGGCAGGGACTGCAGGTAGATCTGGCAGCGTGGTTACTCAGCTCTTCCCGCAGTCTTGTTTCTCCTCTCCACCCGCAGGCTCCACATTGAACCACTAAGGTGGCCAGGGGAGAAATGACCCAGATGAGGAAAGAAGTTCCCAACCCAAACTAATTCATCAAAGTTTCTGAACTTCACCCATCACGGAGGAGAGTGCCCTGGGCCGGGGGCCAGGGACGAAGTGCTGGCCTTGGGCACAGGGGACCTGGCTTCCCCTGGACTGCTGAGCGACTGAGGGCAAGATCTGCCCCTCTTCATGCCTCAGTTTCTCACTCTTCAAAAGGAGCACAGCAATGCTGACCTCTTTTCTCAGGCACTTTGAGATCTACTGATGAAGAAGCTGGCTGTTGCATTAGGACACTTGGTAACTGGCGTCTTCTGCTGGCAAACCTGTTCCCCCAGCCCCAGGGACAAGATGTAGGCTGGCTCCGAGCTTGGAGCTGGCAGGTCGAGCTTACTGTTAGGCTTTGTAAGTTTAGGATTGCAAGGGGGAGGAAGAGGAGGCAGTTATTCTGCTCAGAGGCAGTGGCAGGAGTGGAGGTGGACGGATGACTCTTTCTAGGTCTGGGGAGATCTGGGCAGGTATAATCTTAAAACAAGGTCTTTTGAGTTTGAACGTCACTGTGTGCCGGGCTCTGGAGTCAGAGGGTGCTCACTCCTGCTGTGTGATGGAGCCTTCAGCCTTTCTGCAAGCCTGGCCTCCATCAGAAGATGCAAGCCTTGAAGGAGAGACTCATCGGTGGGTCAGTCCCTGCTACCTTGTGCCAGGGAACAGCCTTGAGGGCAGAGACAGCCCAGTGAGGCTTGGCTGGGTTGCTGGTGCTGGGAAGGACTGCTCTGCCCCTGGTCCATGTCAGAAAGTGAAGTTGGGTGAAGGCATGGGTTTGTTGGTGAGGAAGCAGGTCATCTGAGGTCCAACGTGCCAAGGCGCTGCCGGGGTGCCTTGTCACTGCCCCGTGCCCCTTGCGGGCAGTCAGCCCACCTCCCGCTCCATCTGCAAGCCGGGCTGCCAGCGCTGCTGCGCTTTGGGGGCAGCCTGGAGCCAAGTCCTGCCGTGCCCCGCGCCAGGCGGGTGCTTGCGGTTAGGAGAGCTGTGTCAGGTTTCCCTGCGCACTGAAATCCTGCAAAGCAGCGGGCCAAATCCTGGGAAGCAAGGAGTCTGTTTCTGGACACAGATAAGCCGGCGTGACATTCAGCTAATGCTCCTGCTTTCCCTGTCTACCCCTGGTGTCTTGCTGGCTGTCCAAGGGGTTGTCTTCTGAGGGAACCTCAGCTGTGAGCGTGTTCTTGGAGCTCCTTGAGCAAGGAGGTGGATAAGCCGGTGGAGCACTTGCCTGCTTTCTGTGCAAGTGGATGGCTGATGCTGCCAAGAGGTCCCATCCTCCCAGCGCTCTCCTGGCCCTGCTCTGCCCCAGTCACGAGCTCTGGAAGGCTCATGGCAAGCAGAAAAGAAGTTTTGCTCATGGAGCAGAGCTCCACTTGGGTGAACTTCACATGAACTTGTAAAGTTTCTTTGGCCATTTTCTTTCCTGACAGTGCAGGCAGGTCAGGAACAGGATGCTGTATTGCATGGGGACCCAAAGCTGCCTTCCTCGTGCACCGGCATGCTCACCTCACCTTCCTGCTGTGCATGGAGGAGGTATCTGCTGCCTGAGCAGCTGCTCTTCACCCCAGGTAGAAACGCCAGCAGACAGATAGAGCTGTCCCTGGCCTACACTGGGCAGCTGCTATAACTGCTGCTCTCCCTGGTCTTAGGGGTGATGGTAGGCACCCCATTGCAGCACCAAGGCTTTAGTGACCTGCTCAAGGTCACCCAGGTGGTCTGTGACAGAGGTAAGAGTTAAATCCCCCTGCCTTGTCCTGCTCCCACATTTTACCTGGAGATCGTGCTTGCTAGCTTCCACATCTGTGTTCATACCACATCATTTGGTCTGTAACCAGAAAAATCGGGGGTAACGGAGGAAGAGAAACCCCGTGAGCTGAGGGCTTGTTGGCACAATAAATTGGAAGGTGTGATTGCAGCCTGAGCCAGCCCGTGTCAACACAAGGGACAAGCTGTGGCATCCCGTGCCAGCACGTGCATGGATGCAGTGGGCACCTGGAGGGGCTTTCCAGGTCCCTGAGCATCTTGGTCCCAAGGAAGCTGTCTTGCAGCATGGAGCCAGGGGAAGTAGCGTGAGGAGCATGGTGGGATGAGCAGGGTGTCTCAGGGGCATGAGGGTGTCTCCACTGCCCCTCTCACTGTTCAGGGGATGGCAAGGGGGAGGAAGGAGACAGCAGCACCCACTGTGTGTTGAGGCCACCAGCTCTGTGAGATGTTTCCCAGTCTCTTGGTGATGGAGGAGCCCAAGCGGTTTAGGTCTGGCTCAAAGCTCCTGCTTGGTGTAACTATGTGAACAGGGATCTCCCAAGTGCTTTGAGAGATCTCTGAGGTGCTGGGGTCAGAGTGGTCTCCTCTCACCCCGTGCTGTCACCTCCCATCTCCAGGGCCACCTGCGGCCGTTGGCCCCTGCCACCCTTGTTCTTGCTCTTCTGTGCTGCAGTGAAGTCATCCTCGTTTGCTGCCGTAGAGGGGCGAGGAGGGCACCTCTGGCCCGACACGTTAATTGTAGACGGAGCCAGCAGACGCTTGTTGTTAAGGCTGTATAACACTTCCCAGCAGAAGTTTGTTTGCTTATACCTTTGCCAGACTTTAACTGTTTGGGCTGAATTTTTCCGTGCTTGCTCTGCCTCAGGCTGAACTTTCTCCTTTTTTTTTTTTTCCCAAGTTTCAGCAGAAGGTTGGGGAAAAATGGTAGCTTTGCCAAATTTTTTTTTTTTTATCCTGTCTTCTTGTTTGAGGACTTCTGGTGCCTCCATGCTTTGGAAAAGAGACTTGAAATTTGGCAGGGTTGGTGCATTCCTGGTGGAAATCAACACAGATTTGGTCAAATTGTTAGCCTTTGGAAAGCATGGTTGTGCATGCTTGGAAGAGCTCTTCAGAGGCTAGCTGCTGAAGTCCCCATCTTCTGTAAAGAGACTCTGGCCACTGCACCCGCTGCTCTCCAGGCACACCGAGCACCTCCCGTTCCCATCTCTAGAGGCACCCCCTTGTCCACGCGAGTTCAGGTCAGGAGTGGTGACTGCAAGGAGCCCGAGCAGTTTTTTGGTGCTCCTCATTAGCAAGTCTCAAAGCACTTTACAAAAGACAACATTGTCTTTATCTCCATTTCCCATGCATGGAAACTGAGGCACAGGCTGTGGGCATCACGTGTCTCTCGCCCTCAGTGGTAGAGCAAGGAACAGAGCTCAGGTCAACTTGGGCAGTGTCTTGCCTCTGGACTAGGAGAAGCTGAGGCAACACTCAGAGGGAGCGTTTCCCACTGCTGCCATGTCCTGCGAGACCTCGGGAAAGGGCATTTGCACCCCTGCCTCTCCCATGGGTGCGCTTAGCAGCACTGGTCACATTGATGCATGGATGGATGAGCGTGTGCTGATGGTCGGAGGTTTGACCTGGTGATTACTATGATTTTTAACGTTGCCCTTTTATATTAGGGTGGAAATCTTTTCTACTTGCTGTCCTGGGGGCTCTGACAATTCCTCCATAGGCTCCATTATCCTCAGCTTGAGCTTCTCCACCTGATGGTATCTCAAAGCTTTCTGCAGCTAGAGGGAGAATAAAGTGACACATGAGGTGGGAAGGC
Source organism: Fulmarus glacialis (assembly GCF_000690835.1). Classification (NCBI taxonomy): domain Eukaryota; kingdom Metazoa; phylum Chordata; class Aves; order Procellariiformes; family Procellariidae; genus Fulmarus; species Fulmarus glacialis. The sequence continues at coordinate 13,018 of NW_009231825.1, forward strand.
TCTGTGATGGAGGCAGCAGGCAAACCTCAGCTGGAAGGAGGCCTGGCTGGTGATGAGGTCTCCCCAGCTAGTGTCATTACAAGAGCGCTCGAGCCCTTGTGGGATGTTTTCTAACAAAATGGCAAAAAAAGTTGGCTTCTCCTTTCAGACTGCAGCCTTTGGACCCTGACTCCACTGGAGATGCATGGAGGGAAGGTCGTCTCTGGCATACGTGAGTGCTTCCGTAGTTGGCTGGCACTGAACGAGCTCCTCTGGCATTGCGCTGGGTGGTGCTGGCATGACACTGGCAGCAGGGCTACGTGGTGGGGCTGGTCCCTCCTGTCAGAGGAGAAGACCTCAGTGGGTGCTGCGCAGGGAGCTGGTTGTGGAGCGAGCTGGGAGCAAATCCTGGCGTGAAGCTGTGCCGAACGGGAAGCCAGCCTGGGACATGCCACCGGCAGTCCAAGGAGATCCCCAACGGGGGGGTGGCTGTTCTTGGTAGCGGTGCCAGGGACACCCTGTTGGTAGCGGCCAGCGTGCCCAGTGCTGCCGGCTGGGTCCTGCTGGTTGCCTTCCAGCGGGAAAGGGGTTTTCTGACTCCAGTAACATTTACCAGCTGGGCAGCAGCTCTGGAGCCGGGTGTGTGCGTTTGTCTGTTCTTCCATTGTGTCTTGGCCGTCGTCTCCTCCTCCCCGCCGAGATCAATGTCTGTGGCCTGCCTTTTATAACCCCTTTGGGTGCAGCTCTGGAAGTCTTCAGCCAGCAGTGCTGGTTTCCATCGTGCAGCTTCGGCGTGCTTGAGCAGCTTGGTCCCCGTCTAGCTGGATGGCTTGGGTAGGATGATGTAGGAGGTGGGTTTCCACCAGAAGGGACATCCCAGTGAAGGGCTGGGGAGGTCCCCTGGGGGGCTGAGAAGTGCAGGTGGCATGTAGCTGGCTGGGGATGGAGACCAGCCACAGGTATGGGGGAGTGAGCTCAGATGACCTCCAGCAGTCCTTCTTGGGCCAATTTTCTACAATTTCATGGTTTTGGAGAAGAGGTGGTTTACGATGAAAGCCGGATCTCACTAGCGTATTCTTCCTGGTGGCACCAGGTGGCGCAGGAGGGTAAAGGATTTATTTGTCATCCCTGCAGGTCTGGGTTCAAATTGATTGCCTCTCACTGCTGTGATGAGTCTGTAGGTCTCAGCCCCCACAGCATGTGGCTGTGCCCCCATGCCGGAGCGAGCTGCAGCCCCAGAGAAAGCGGCTCTCGGCAGCCCTGTTTCCAGCAGAGCGAGGGGTTGAGGCACCGTTTGAACCGTAGCGGGGGGCCTGGGTGCCTGGGGGCTGCAGAGCCCCACCGTCCCAGGATCGGGGCACAGCGGTGCGGAGGAGCCGGTCTCGGGGGGGAGAGCCCCAGCGGGTCTCAGCAGGGGGAGGAGGA
>NW_009231825.1:14543-15570 GCF_000690835.1 Fulmarus glacialis
ATCCCGGGCATTTCACTGGGGTACAATACATGGCGGCAGCCCTCCGAGGAGCTGGGGCAATGCCATCCCGGCCCCCATGGCACCTTCTCCCATCGGGACGGCTCTCGGACACAGCCACTGGCTCTGCGCAGGCTGGGGTTGCCACAGCAGCTCCTCCAGCAGCCTGCCCCGCTCCCTTCCAAGAAGTGGGTGTCAGGGCCCCAGCGAGGGGACAAGACCAAGCTTGGATGAGCGTGGTCTTACATCCCTTCTCACTCCTCCCCGCATGGCAGCCAGGCCCCGTCCGCACAGCCAAGCACCCCCACACTGAGCATCCACCTTCTGCTCCGGTTGGGTCCAAGCTGGGGCCCTGCGACCCCATAGCGATATTTTTTTCCCCTCCTTGTACCTTCAGTAATCTTTGAGACCAGGCGTCGTATGACTCAGCTTCTGCATTTGATACCCCCGCGAAGAGTTTGCACACATGCATCTGGGGCACAGAGCGGTGCTCGTTCCTGGCAGGCCAAGCTGGGATAGGATTTCTTCCTGAAAGAGGGGCAGTGAGTCCCCACTGCTCATCCGCTTTTAATATGCGGAAGTCTGATTTAGCCGGGATGGTGCCAGCAGGTCGGGGGTGTCTTCCAGAGCACTGTTGACCTGCTCCAGCATCCGGGCTTGTGAGGTCCTGGAAGGACTGGAGGAAGCGCCATCGCGATGCAGAGCAGGTGCTCAGCCAGTCCCTCTGTGCTTTAGAAATCTGTCTGTCCTCCCGTCCCTACCTGCAAAGGTCCAGCTGATTGCATGTGCCAGAAGCATCGGGCACATTTTGGGTGCTGGGACTGAACTGCTAGTTCTGGCAGTCGGCATGGGGCACGGTCAGCAGAAGTTGACACCGATGTAGATCCTGTGAAGGGCAGTTTGGGCGCTGACCTTTAGGTCCTGTCCGCCTCTGCTGCCCGGTCCCTGCGAGCAGCTCAGCTCTGGAGGCAGCTCCCAACTCGAGCAAGGAGCACCCAGCCAGCCCCCAGAGCTAAGTGGCCTGGGCAGT
>NW_009231826.1:0-25336 GCF_000690835.1 Fulmarus glacialis
TGGGAGCGGGCCCCGCTGTCGCACCGCAGTCAGGCGGCGCTGTGGGAAATGCCTGGAGGATGACAGGCACAGGGGCTTTCTGTAGGTCAGCGCTTGGCAGGGTGGGTTTGGGTCCAGTCGGTGGTGAGAAGCGACGGGTGCCTGCGTGCAGGGTGGGCTGTTCCAGCTGGGGCAGCAGTATGATCCGTGCAGGTCCTGTGCCGTGTCCCTGTGGCACTGCATGCCGGCGCCTTGGCCCGTGCTGTGGTAGGAGGAATCCCTGGTCTACCAGTGTGCAAGAGCAAATGGGTCTGTATTCAGAGAGCAGCTGTCTAAGCAGTGTCTCATTAGTAACTGCGGTCTTTAGGAGCTCCTTTTCAGGTGCTTTGCACTGTGCTGGTTTTGGGTGGGATAGAAAAAATACTTGTTTTTTGGCTGCTTGTTTTAATCAAAGATAATAGAAAAAGCAGGGTGTGAAGTGTCAGAGTGTTTGTATTAACAATCTGGTCAAAACCCAAATTTGGTGTTACTACTGTTCTCAATATTGCTAGTTCTCCTAGCAAGTCCCTAACTTGCCATAAAGTGTTGCTGTATGTCCTATTTCAATAGCTGGATTTTAGTTCCTGATGAAAGCTCCTCTCAGTAGCGCGATACCGAAAGCTTCTAAAGTGCTTAGGGATCTTCTGGATTGAAAGTACCCATTTAGCCAGGAGACTTGAAATGTGATAATGCTGAAAAGGTCTGGCGCTAGAGATGCATTATTTCTTGCCGCCCGCCCCCGCTGGGTTTGGCTGTTTTGTGGTTTATCTGTGATACTTTATGTGAAAGATTGGCATTCCTTTTCTGTCTTGCATTTTCCTTCACCCTGTATGTTCTTCTGCCATACCCCCTCTCAAATATATTTGGGGGAGACGGGGGAATAATCTTTCCAGTGGTACTGGTATATTCATCTTTGTATCTTATCTCCTTATCTGAACCTGGCAGTATACACGGAGCGTCTGGTGCACTGTTTGTTGGATTGGTTTGGGAAATGAAGGTGGTTGAAACTGCTGCACAAGGGTTATCTGTCAGCTCGTAAAGAATGTGACATAACACGATTATTTTCTTGCTGCATTGAGTGCTTTTATACAGGCAAATGGAGAAGATGATTGTGTGGAGAGGGTAAATCACACCAAGATTGGGGTTATGTATTGAGGGGATGAATGCTGTGTTTGTCTTGGATAAAACATGTAGTTATGGAAGCCTATAAAGTGGAGATAAAAGACTAAAACATTAAAACAGCTGGAGGTACAAAAGTTTCTTTATTTTGGTCTAGAAAAATGAGTTGCAGTAAGATGGTGGGTTTGATACTTTTACCTGGATTTGGGGAAAGTGGTCTAACTTTATTTAGAAAGCTGTTTACGTTCTGTCTGTGTACAGCTTAAGTCCAGGTCCATAAAGCTGCTAGATAATGTATATTTATAAAATAGCGATGTTGGCAGTATGCTCAGCGCAATGGAGTTAATGTAGCCTTGTGCTCATAGAGAGGGGTCAGAATGAGAAATAGATCCTGCTTTTACTAACATAAATTATTAAGCTGTCTTGGCATGTCATGCGCTGCTGTGTGGCAAACATCTTTTGCTCTTGGCTGATCTGAGAGGCTGCTGGTCTGGAGTGCAGCGTGCTGAGCCACTGTGGCCACAGGCTCTTAAAATCTCATGTCTTTAAAGACTTCCAGTGCAGAACTGCTGTCATCCCAGCTTTCATCTGCCAAGAGTGATGGTCCCTCTCGCTGTGACCAGGTGAAAAGCAGTCACTGCTGATTTCTGTCTGGCAGATGAAGCTCATTATTGGGCTTCTGCTTGTAATTGTGAAGGAGAGAGGTGTCTCCAGAAGGGTGCTCGTCCTCCCTGTCTTTATGTAATGTTTCCTTATCAATAGCAATATAGTGCAAAATGCCAAACGCCCATCCTTACTGCTTGTGTGGCTGCTCCGTTCTCCAGGGCTTTCTGCGATGTCAAATTTGAGCAAGATCAAATGAGAAACAGCGGATGAACGCTGTGGTAGTCAACTGCAAACTGGTCTGAGTAATGGGATCTTGGGAGACCTAAATGAAATATTACCCATAGTAAATGTCAAGATCAGACATAGGGAGAAGTAACCAACAGTAGCATTGTTACTTGACAGTGTTAAAGCATGCTGCTGAAGAGGGGAGTCTTTAAAAATACTGCCCTGATACCGCTTTCAGAAATGTTTGGTCCTGGAGCTTTTCATATCAGCGGCTGTACTTTGGTGAGACCAAGGAATGGTCTGGCATAGTGTCGGGTTGCTGGCAGGTAGGCAGGAATAATCCTTCTTCTGTATGTCTTTCCAGTAATCAGCTGGTGATTGCATCAGGATTGTTAAGTCCTTTGATGGATATATATAAAAGCTATACTCTGAATATGTCTAACTGCTCTTTGAACCCATTTCTCCTTTGGATCTCACAGTATCTTTGGCACTGAGCTTTGTAACTTAATGTGGTTGTTTCTTTTCTGCTTTTAAGTCCTCTGCTCAGTAATTTCATCAAACACGCTCTATCTCATGTGCAGTGAGAGGTAACAAATGTTTGCTGTCCATTTCTAGATATCATTCATGACTTTGTAGAACTGTTGTATCCTCTGTTCAGCTGAAAATCTGCATTATTTGGTATTTTCTGAGTGGCTATCATTTCATTCTTGTTATCCCCTTTCTATTTGCCTTTTCTGTGTTTACTACCCCTTTTTAGACGGTGAGTCTACTACCCCTTTTTAGACACCAGAGTCGCATAATAAATTTTTGTAGCGCTGTAACAGTAACTTGTTTTGCTCTTAAAAATATTGTTCTTGCCTTTTTGATTGCTGCAGAGCATTGGATACTACTCGGAAGGTATTGGCTCTCGCTAAGCCTGTGGGTTTCTTGTTTGATAACAACTGAACTAAATCCTGTTGTGTTGTGTGTATAATTAGGGTTGTTTTTTCCCATATGCATTGCTTTGCATGGGATGACTTTGTTGCAGACTTAAAACTCATCTTCAGGGACTTCCTGTCCGTAGGGTGAGTTTCACTGGAGAAACATTGAGTTCCTGGTTTGTTTGGGTTTTTTATTATTATTTGGAGAAAAGAAAAAAAACTTCCTCTCTTCAGTGCAGCTGGGATTCTGGGACTTTCTGGACCACCTCTTCTCATGTTGGACGAAGTCTTTAAGGAGAGAAACCTGGCGTGCCAAACCCTTTCTCTGCAGAATGACAGAGGACAGGAACCTCTCAGTTGTGAAGGGTGTTTACTACAGTCAGGCAGAATTGGAGACGCAAGCGTGCAGAATCAACCCATGGGTGAAAAGGTGCATCGGAGCAAAGGTGCTGGTGCTGTGTACGTACTTTGGCTCAGCAGTTCTCGTTGCTATTCAGTATCAGCACGTGTTGCTCCTATAGGAATGTTTGTTCTGATAACCCTTGCTGTGATTCTGTTTAGGGAGGTAGCTTGCCAGTCCAGGCTCATTTCGTAGCTCAGTAATATCTGTTGAAAGAAGCAGATACCACTCAGCTGTTTGGCTTCTTTCATGCAGGGTTTTATGTTTAATTTTCCTGCAGAAGTTTCATGTCTGATGCATGCCTTTTATGCCACAATTTAAAGCCTTCTGAAGATATTTTTACTATCCCAGCTTGTGATATCAGGATATGCGCAAGTAGAGGAAATGACGATCCATCATGAATATTTACTGGTGTAAATGCATGTGACACACATGATACACTGCATGTCGTCTGTGCAACTTGCACACGTGCATTTAGTCAAGAACATACGACAAGCAGCAGTGTCACAAATAGATGCTTCAATAGGAAGCAGTGGTGGCGGTGGTAAAGCTAGATCTTGCGGTAGGATGTGGTTAGAGTGCTGTTGATTCACATTTTTACATTATATACAGGTTAAGCTAATGTGGTAAGGCTTGGATATTTCCACTGAAAGAATGCTGGGTAAAATGTTGAATTGGAGCAGAAGTAGATGCTGAATGAAGGCTGGGAAAAAAAAAAGCGTGCTTCTGAGCTATGTATAGTGTTTCACCTATTTATCTCTTGGGTGCCTAAAAATGAGGTAGTTGGGTTCTTTATTTTTGCATCTGGAGCCCCAAATGATGTCCAGGGAAGGCTGGATTTTAAAAAAACAGAATTTAAAACAAAACAAAACCCAAGCTATATATTAAATAGATTTTCATGTTGCATTTCTCCAGAGGTTTTGTCTCTTCTTACTGGTTGGAGGAATTGCTTTAAAATCCCCAAGTTTAGCAAAATGAAGAAAAATTAATTTTTATAAAAAGGTGGTGGGGTGACCTGCTTGCCAGATCTGACCGGACTTCAAACTGTCGGCTCTCCTGCAAGTCCCCTTTCCCTGGGAATAAGTCTCTGAGCGCGCTGGAGCGTGAGGGTAGGGAGGAGTGACACAGGTAATCATGCTCCGAGGCCCCGGGAGCGCTGTGCGGTGATCAGCGCTGGCCTTTCTCTCGGAGCTTGCTTTCCCTTCTTCACTGGGGATTTCCAATCATTTCGGAGCTGGTCTAGTTAGTGCAGCTCTGCTTTAAACCGCTAATCTAACAATTACAGTCATGACAGCATTAGTGAGTTCCTGGTCTAGCTCCCAGGGTGTAGCAAAAGTGCTGCTTTCAGTTAGTGCACAGCTATTTATTTGCCTCCTTCCCTAGAAAGAGTGGCTTCAGAATGTGATTCCGTTTGATTGCTGTTAGCCACAGGAATATGAAATATTATTAATGCTATCTCTGTTCTGTTTTAAATGGACAGTTGAAATGTTTCTGTTAAGATTGTCCGAGTAAAGGACTTGGTACTCTGCCTGGAGGCAGCATCTGGGAGCGATGGTTTCTGGTTCTCCAACTCAGGTTCAAGTGTGGGTTGTGTGCTGTTGAAGTCTGGGTGGCTTGATTTATTGGGTGTGTTATCATATGACTTAATGGAGGATCTTGAGTTTGGTACTGCTGATGCTATTTAAATTAAAAGACTACTTCCTTAAGTATTCTTCCACCATCTGCACAAGAAATAGAACCCCCCCTGAGAAGATAAATAATCTGATTTGGTTTTCTACTTGACAAAATTTCAGCTTTTAGTCTTGAAGTGTTAAGCCTTTATGTACCATGGATTAACAAGTGAATGACCCGAAACATAGTGATTCCTTGCTGAGGAGCTATCTTCAGTTGGTAACACTGGAATTGAGACTATTGGAAAGTATTCCTGAGGCTTTCAGGGTAGTTTTGATTATCTGTTGGCTTGTCTCATGAATTCCCTCGTCATTTAAGACAGGATTAATTTTGTAGAGAGTTTGTGATTTATGTGAAACCATAAGGGCCTTGATTTGCCATTGCCAGGTAACCGATACTGTCACTTACATCCACTTTGCATTACCATGATATATTGCTGTTCTGCTTTGGGAGCATTTGGAACCCACCTGATGCAAGGCTAACCTGCCGTATGGTGCCAGAAAAGTTTCAAATTCAGTGTCTTCTAATGCTTTTTCAGGTTAAAAACAAAATAGAACCTCACTTCGGTGAAAACCCAGTATCCTTGGGGATTTTGTCCTCCAACTCTGCCTAATTTCGTTAGCGTTGCAAACTAAAACTCCTGAAAGTAATCCTTGCTGATGATGTTGCTGGTTCCCAGATCTAACCCAGAGTCTGAAATTCAAGAGGGGTCTGTGCAGTGTACCTGATGTAACCACAACTGTGTGGCAATAACATCAGCAGCGTGAACTTTGCAGCAGTAACTTTTTTTAAAATCAGTTCCAGTATTCAGAGGCTGAGGTTAAAGTCCATTTTGTCAAGTGCTGTTTTAAAATGTGGGTGCGTGGGCTGGGGAGACTCAGTATCTCGCAGTGGAATTGATCTAGGAATGAGTCCAATGCTCAGCCTTGCAGAGGCATCCTGTTTCCTTCTGAGAGGAGGGAGGAAGGATAAATTTATGTGGGGGCTGATCCTTTTGTATTCATGATGGGATGGAGAACATCTAGTGTCTAAGAACCAATATAGAAAGTACCCTGTCTCTTAAGTTGCTCACTGAGTTTGTACCACATTTTTGTAGTGACTGCTGTCTTTAAAGATTCTCTGGTAGATAGTTCTCGCTCTCCTGATGTGAATTGCTCATCTTGGAGCAAAATGACTGATAATTTTTTGTTTCCTCGGAATTTATGCTGACATCTTCTCTCCAAATACTTTTGTATGTGTCCTTTTTCAGGGAACAGAGGCAAGAGAAACTTAGATCAAAATACATAGCTGCTCTTTACTGTTGTTTGCCTACTTCTGTGTCTGTGGCAGTTCAGGATAAAGGTTTTGAGGTACCTTATGACCTCTTGTGAGGTCCCCTTGCAGCTCCCTGATTCTCCCTGGGGGATAACTAGACTGTTAACTATTTGGGGTGGAGGCCCAAAGTCACTTCTGTGTGATGCAAGTGGGTTATTGGTTAAAAAGCGGAGTCTTTTTTCCCCTTTATCTCCCGCTATGTTTAGCTATTTATTTCCTTCCCATTTTGCTAATGCTGGTGTTCATGCAGACACATGGTGAGACAGATTAGGGAGCTGATCCAGCTGAAAACTAACCCATTTTAGTAAGGGAGTGGGAAAGGATTTCTTTGGGGAGTGTTTGCTGGTAATTGCTGGCACAGGGAGGCAATATGAATGAGGGGGAGGGAAAGACGGCTGCTTTTGCAGCAGCCTGTGCTTATGTTGGATTAAAGTGATTCTGGGCCCACACCCATGGTCATTGTTGTAAATTGGCTGGCAGTAATCTCTGCTGAATGATGCCAAGCTCCTCTCATCCCTGCTTTTGAACCTGCATGTAAGCATTGCTGTCTTCCTTGCCTCGGCTCCTCTGAGCTGGAGCAGCAGTAGTCAGTCTGCAAAATGGAGACTTGCTGCAGTGCTGAGTTTGCCCCTCTACTCTCAGTGATTCAGGGCACAAACTGACCTATGCTCTGGTGGCAGGCATGTACCTGTGAAGTTCAAACTGATTTGTTTCTCTTGTTTGTTTCCCTAGGTGATTTCTCTGGTCAGCTTTTAGCTTATTTGAGTCTTGGTCCAATATTCATTATTGTTGGCTTTGTAACACTCATCATATTCAAGAGAGAGCTTCACACGGTGAGTCCTTCTCTCCCTTCCCAGCTCCTCCTTATGTCAAAAGTCTTTTCCTATGTCACCTGGTGCTCCTGTATTCACACTTCTTTTTCTCTCTTTAAAGAGCAACCTTAGGTAAGGTGATCTTCCTGTCAACGAACAGCAGGAGATACTTATCACCTTTGGCAGGTTAAAAGACCGCTTAGCCTTTGCTGACTTTTCTGTTACTCTGTGGTATGTTTTGGGCATTATCTGTCCAAAAACATCGAGGGAGATGTCTGAGGAACTAAAGAATGCTGTTGCAGAGTGGGAACACTCCCAAGATCCAGTAGGATAATAGCACTAGTAGGTTCTGGCAAGATGAGAGAGACACCATCTCTGTAACTCAGTAGGATGTGCTTTCTTTGAACTACTGAGGCAGAAAAGGGGATACAAAATAAAACCTACAGGTTCCCAAGGGAGTGGATCTGTCTATAAGGGCTGCTTCCCAGCTGTGAATCGAATACCAGGGACAGAAGAGACTTGTCCAAATGAGCAACAAGAGGCTTTTTTTGTAATGCATAATGCTTTCTGTCTGGTCTGACAGGTAGTTGGGAATCAGTGTCATGGATAAATTCCCTTTAGGGGAAGTATAAACCTCTTGTAACGTTTGCCCTCAGTAAACAGATAAAATAGGGGCCGGTGAAAGGATTTTTGGCGGCAGATTTCCAATACAGGGCCATGGTGTCATGGGAACCAGTGGCTCAAGGGACCTGGGAATAGGACTTCTAGGTTATTAAGCTGATGCTAGCTAGGAGAGGCAGCTGTTAAGTTCTGGCAACCCAAAGATTTCTTGTTGACCCAAAAGGGAGAATAAACTAGAGTAACTATTGCACAGGTTCATAGGTTTTTGAATACAGGGGCTTGTTAGGTGTTGGTAACAAGACAGGTGTTGAGTTTGATTTCCAGTTCTTATGTGGGAAGTCACCATTGAGCTGGAGAGAGATGCTAGCTGAGTTGCAGCAGCCTGACCTGTAGCTCAGGACATAGAGTGAAAAATTGCTTCATCATCTGGAATGGGTCTGAGTGTTAAGGAGGCAGAGTATCATCACCAGCTGGGAATTTGATCATAGCAGCAGGACTAATTTAGGGGAGGTGTATGGACTATGGAATTAAAAAGTAAAAACAAATGCTACCAGTCTGGGCTCAGTTCAGAATGTTGACTTCATTTTAGACCGAAGACAGCAACTTCAAGATGAAAATATTCATAGAGGGAAAAGCCAGAAAGCCTAAAAAGTCACCTTTTCTAAGCTATTTACCCAAATAACAGTGTGTGCACTCCCCCTGTTGGCCGTCGGGGAAAGACAATCCCTTAAAATCTGCCCTGTTAAAAAATGTCACTTTCTATACTTGCTGGTGGAAGTATGCAAACTGAATTGCTATACGGTGTCATTTCTGTGTATCATCTGCTGAAAAGCTGCATATACACAATGTGTTGCCGAATACACAAAGTGGGCTGAAAAAGAAATGCTTTTCTTCCTCAGGTGGAGGATTTTGAAGCTATTGGTTTTAACTCTAGTAGTTAAAAAAGAAAATTAGAAACATATGATTTGGGGTTTTGTCAGCAGAGAGAGCCTGGTAAGTAGATGGATCTTTTAGATAGGATGACACAGTTGTCTTGCCTTCACAGATCTCTTTCTTGGGAGGGCTGGCATTCAACGAGGGAGTGAACTGGTTAATAAAAAACGTAATCCGGGAGCCTCGGCCCTGCGAAGGTATGGTATGGCTCATTGGTGTCATGGTGTCGGTTGAGTTTTGAGTGGAATGCTAACTGTGGGGGGTTAGAGGGTATTTTCCCCTTTGCCTCATGTTGGCTTTGGATGTTTGGGTGTAAGAAGGCTGGCAGAGCCATCTAGCAGAGACGTGTCCTGTGAACTCATGTGCACATACTTCAGCAGAGTGGTCTGGCTTCACATCTGGAGCGTTCCAGCTGCTATGTACAGAGTAGACCTTGACCATACTCTTTCTTCTTCTCTTCCCAGAAGCCCATTCAACAGTGACCACAAAATATGGGATGCCGTCCAGCCACTCCCAATTCATGTGGTTTTTCTCTGTCTATTCCTTTCTGTTCCTTTATTTAAGGTAAAAATTCAATGTCAGGTTTTGGCTGTTAATATGTTGAAACACCTCAAATAGATGGCTCCCTTACTGTGTGCCACTTAAGCGGCATAATGGAGTTAAATCTGAGGAACTGCACAATTTTCTCTGGCTAGGGTGGATGAAGCATGTCTATCTCAATCTGAATGTCGGACTGTAGTTACCATTGCTGAAAACTGAAGGGTACGGGTGGGCCTCCTGTGCCTGTCTGGGTACAGGTCTCCTGACTTGCTTTTTCTAAGCCATCATGATCCACCAGTGTGAGGAAAGAGGGGGGAATAGGGAGGAGGAAAGAAGAGCTGCTTTCTCATGTGTCTACTCAGTTTCGTCAGTGGGGTTGTCTGCAATCTTTTAGGTAATACCTGTTGCCCACTTGCATGACCTTTTAGTTCATCTCCCTTACCGAGTACTGGTTTTACATGCTGTGCTGTGCTTTTCTGAAATTCTCGCTGGGGCATGGCTCTGTCTTGTGGCTCCACGTGTGGAGGAAGACAAAACTCACAGTTCCTCCTAGCTTTGTGGGCGGTGGAAGGACTCTGACGTCTTGGCTCCCTATTGCATATGCTCAGCATGTGCCTTTCATATCAGTTGCAGTAATTGTGAGCATTCTGCCTTCCATCACAGCAATTCCTGTTAACACCTGGAGAGAGAGAAGTATGGCTTTGTGGCTTCTCTTGAACTGCTGCCAGTGGGACAGATTGCTGCTGGGATGGTATCGAGCTGCCCATGACCCCGCTGGAGTAGAGCTTTCCTAGGTTTCAGAGATAGTGAGAACAGAGATAAGGACTGCTGAGCTCCCTGCCACTGTGCTAATGGCTCTCCATCTCTTTCAGAATGCACCAAACAAACAATGCGAGGTTTCTGGATTTACTATGGCGACATGTGCTGTCCATCTGCCTCGTCACAGTGGCTTTGCTAGTCTCATATAGTAGGTATGGAGCAATTGTTTGTCTTATGCTCTCATACAGTCCTGTGGCCTTTAACAGCCAGCAGACCTGTCATTCCTTATCCTGCATTTCTGATCTAATTCTCGATGACTGCATTATACAAGTCAGAGCTTTGTGGAAGCTGCTGTGTTGCCGTGAGACCCTTCAAATAAGCAAACAAAGGTGCTACATGTGTGGTGCTTCACAGAAGCATTTATAAAACCCAAGATCAGCTGAGCTTGTACCAATTGCCCATCGGCTCCATTGCCATGCTCCAGCCTCACTGCCTCGCCCTCTTTCCAGCACTAATCATGAAAGCATTACACCATGCCTTGGCACACCAGCATCTGCAGCATGTGGATTGCTACAGTTGATCAACTGATTGTTTTGCTTGAGCATTAGTTAATAAAAACATTTATAGCTGTTTGACTTGCAAGATTTGGTTGTATTAAGATGAATAAAGAAAGTGAAACTTTCATAATGATTTTTTTTCCTTTTAGTAGATTTAAAAACAAAAAAAACCCACACACATATAAAATGAGCTTCAGTGATTGGAAACCAGACAAATTCAGGCTAGAAATAAGGCCATGTTTTCCACAGGAAAGTAATTACCTGTTGGCACAGTTGTCTGTACACTAGAGTTGATTCCTTATTACTGGTTATTTTAAAAATTCTGACAGGACAATAAGAGATATATGACCTAATTCAAATAAAAATTAATTTGAGGAAATCCAGTGGCCTGTGCTAGGCAGAGGATCAGATAAGATGATCTTAATGATATATGGGTGAAAAGAATTTTGAACGTGACTCATGTAGCTCGTGTGCAGGGATAACTTAACAGACCATTAATACAGCTTTCCGAAGGGCTGCAATCACAGTAAGCACGCTGTGGTAGTGCAGCCTTCGTGCCGTCATGTTGAGAGCAGCAAAATCATAACAAAAATGCTGTCTATGTTCTTAAAAGCCTTTAAGTCCCAGCTTTGGTGGCTTGGAGGGGACTTGTCCTGTTACTGGCTTTGGAAAAGTCTCTCGTGGGAACCAACAGTAGTAGTTCCTCAGCTAATCCAAAGATACATGAAGAAGAATGTGGAGGGTTATCGAGTTAAGCTCAAACTAGAAGTGCTCTAAGCTGAAACTGCTGTAGCAGGGAAAACAGTTTTTCCCAGTTTTTTCCCCACTTTTTTGCCAGCTTTTCAATGAAAAAAAGATACCCACTTTTAACATCTGGAGGATAACTTGCTCAGAATGTCTGAGGGTCCAGTGAAACACCAGCCCTTGAGTCATGCCACCTCTTCTTTTAAAGCCTGTCTGGTGACTTTTCTCTTCCACTGCAGGGTTTATTTGCTTTACCACACCTGGAGCCAAGTCTTATATGGAGGTGTGGCAGGAAGCATTATGGCCATAGCCTGGTTTGCCTTCACACAAGAGATATTAACTCCTCTCTTCCCAAGGATAGCTGCATGGTAAGTCTATTTTGTGGAGGTTTTATTCCTGCAAGTCTGCATTTTGTGGATTGCTGTTTTGCTCATTAAATGAGTCCCTAAATGAGCTGGTAACACAGGTGTAGTAGAATTACCTGACAAAAGAAAATTTTCCTAATCAATTGGTGTAAAAATTGTACCTTGCATCTGAAGCAGAACAAACGTAAGGCTACTTCAGTCTCTAAAATTTTAGTTGTAGCTGTGCAAGCCCTGACTGCAAATGGGCTGCTCAAACGTCTGTGAACCACCTAAGTTACAGATGCTAGAAATGAGAATTCCTGTGTTCTGTTCCAGTTTTGCATACTGACTGTTGTGGAACCTACTTGTTCCTCCATGTTTTCTTGTGCATGCATATACAAAGGATCATATATCCTTACCTGCTCTGGGGAAGAGAGGAAGTTTAAGCAATTGTTAGTTTGTAAAGCCCTGCTAAAGTTGTGAGGTGTGGCGGAGTGCTGGAGAAGCTTTTCGGGCAGAACAGATCTTCTTAATGAACATCTCATGACCTAGTGAAATTGCAAAGCCATTTAAATGTAATATAGTCTGGAGATGTTGTATAAGGAAAGAAGAAAAACAAGAGGGTTTTTTTTGATTAAATTTAACAGGCAGCTCCTTTCGCAGACTGAAGGGTAATAGAATAATAATGTTAAGTCTGGAGCAGTTTTTGTGCTATTTTATTTTGATCAAAATTGTGATGGAGAAAAAGTCTTAATTATTTCCCCCTTTCCACCACCTTGTCCATTTCCAGGCCAATTTCAGAGTTCTTTTTAATCCGAGATACCAGCCTCATTCCTAACATCCTGTGGTTTGAATACACAGTCACGAGAGCAGAGGCAAGGTAAGTGATCTTGGGGGGTGGAGGAGCTGTAGCTGGTTTGACTTGTCAGATGAGGTTATTAATTTATTTTCTAATATGTAGATAGCTGCTGCGGGTAGAATAGTGCAGAGTAAAGAAATACCAAGTTGTGGGTTAACTACTGCATCTGGAAGGTGAGTCTGTTGGGGAGTGTTTGGGATTAAAGAATGTTTCCTTTAAATAGTATTTCAGCTCCCTAGCCCATGTTCTTTGCAAGCAATTGTTTATCATCTTGCATCCTCATGTGAGCTTGTGCACACTTAAGACACGGTGGATGTTCTAGGACTGTAAACAGTGGGAAGGGCTGATCTCCTTTTCGAATATGGTGGGGGTAGCTTTATTTTTGTGTGGAGCTAAGCAGAGCCTTACTTTAATTCTCCTATCTTTTGCCCCCTGGTTTGCCGCAATACCCTGCGATAAGGTTGGGGCCACCCCTCTCACCCTGCCCGCTGTGTTGCCGTTGCAGAAACAGACAGCGCAAGCTGGGTACGAAGCTCCAGTGACTCGGGACGCGTGGGGACCAGAGCGCACGTTTTAACGGAGACAGACAAGAGCAGAGACCTGGGAGCAGCAAGGAGCCTTTTAACAGTCGGACCAAAGGAACAGGCAGGGACCATACCCAAAACCTGAAAGCCTTTGCTCTGCTTTAGCAGCTAGCTGGATGCTCCCTGATGCATGTGGGACCGTGCAGGAGTAGAAACTCATTTTCAACACAGATGCACATTGCCGGTTGGAATGTACCATCACGTCTACGTCAGGGGAGGGGGGAGAAAAATGCCTGGTGCCATGTTCGGGGGAGGGAAAACCAAAAATGCATCCTTTCTGTGACTTTTTTTTTTTTTAGCATGAAATATACACACTATTTATTTATTTTTTTAAATGGAACTATTGTTTTTGGGGTGGGTGAGGCATTGACTGTGTGTTTCGTTTTTGCTTTTTGTTTGGGTTTTTCTTTTTGGAAGAAGATGACAAAACTAATCTCAAGTTCATCATGCTTAATTAGGTCTTTTAATTTTTAAAAACTTCTTAGGAGGGCGGGGAACTGAGATGGGGTGGCTTAGGCAGAAGGGAGAGGAAGGCTTCCTTTCCTTTCTGCACCCACTTTGGGAGATCAAAATCAATTCCAACTGCACTTTGTACAGATGGGAAGAGACTAAAGATCTGATTTTTAACACTAGTGACGGTTCTGCAGGGAAGCCTGCACGGATACCATTAAGGGGAGTGTGTGTGTAAAACAAAGGAAAAACTGAAATATACTATTTTTTTTTTTTCCACTGCTGCTCCTGTTGTGTAATTAGCAAGAGTGTCTTTCTCAGAATCTCTTCTAGGTGGCAAGATTATCATACATATCGCGTTTATTCCATCTCTTCCTTTATACTTTTATTACCTCAGGGTTGCTGCGATCTGTACAGCTTCTGTTGTTGTACTGAGCGTGCCTCCGATGGCACTAGAAAGCCTGTTGGTTATAAGCAGCGCTGTGCTCCAGTAACAGTCAGCCCAAAGCCTTACAAAATTCAGTTGCTAGTCTCTGTCTTAAGCACTGGATTTTTGATTTTTTTCTGTTAAAGCTTAAGGGAGGGATTTTTGAGAATTAATAAAGTGACAACTGTAAATGAGTAACAAGGCAAATGACTAGTAACTAGCTCAGCTGCTGTCTGAATTATTTCTCGAAGAGTCCCAATAGAATCCAACCGTGAACTCAAGTAGTGAGCTTATCCTAGCAGAGACTCCTACCAGTTATTACAGTGGCTTGGTTGGGGTTCTGCAGTAGTAACCTTGAATGCTGAACTCCTACAAGCAAGTTTTGCTTTCCGTCCTTCTTCCATTCCGATTCTTCATTTGGCCAGTCAGCTCTCTGGATGCTCTGTCTCTGTGGGAGTCTGTCTGCCATATATGTATGCTGGTGATGCCTACAACTTCTGTGATCCATGAGTTAACCTGGCAAGGGCTATACTCAAAGTGCTTCAGGGCTGTGCATGGACACTTTCTGTATTTCTAGTATATAATGCAGCAGTTCAAGTGTAACTACAGGGGAGTATTTATTCAAAGCACAATTGACTTGAACTTTCACAGATAAAGGACAGCTTCTGAACTGGCTCAAAGGTCATCAGTGTGCCTTCGATGCAGTCATGTGAGCAGAGGTAAAATGACTGTCACATCTTGGTCTTGCTGCCTGTTTTACTATCTCCACTTTAATCAGACTTCTGCATTATAAAGCTGCTTGAAGTGAGATGTCTTTCTGTTCATCTTGATTATTTTTTAAGT
This sequence comes from Fulmarus glacialis, assembly GCF_000690835.1. NCBI lineage: Eukaryota > Metazoa > Chordata > Aves > Procellariiformes > Procellariidae > Fulmarus > Fulmarus glacialis. Next base: position 14,747 of record NW_009231826.1, read on the forward strand.
TTTCGTCTGTGCCTGTTGCCATAGGAGTTTGTGTTTGTATGGAGTGGGAGCTGCTGTAGAAACTGTTGGACAAACCAGAGTGTTAACTGTAGAAAGCAGTGATCCTGATCTAGGAGATCAGGAATGAAGGCTGTTTAAATTTCTGTGTTTAAGTAGCTATGGGTAGTAAACTAACTGTTTTCAGTTGTTACAGCAAATATATTTTTTTAAAGAACTGTTTAGTATTTGCGTAACATGAGCAATCTTGTTAACATCTGAAGGACCTGAGCACTGGATCTACTTTGAAGGTGCATCAGAATAAAGAGGCATCTTGCAGCTTTCACAAGGACATTTGATCTGACTCGGAACAGCTCTATTTAAATGAGACAGGACATCAGACAGGCCACATGACATGGTGGTACCATATGTTTCAGTTTGAAAGCTGGTACTAATCACTTAGGTCTTGCAAAACCATTTATTTTCTCTTTGTATCTCTTGTAAGTAAACTTACAAAGCCAGAAGGGAGATCACGACTCTCTTCCCCAAGGACAAGGCTGAAAGAGTGGATTGTTTCAAGAGTGGCTAGCACTTCCCTAGCCTCTCTTAAGCTGTTACGACAGACCGCTGGAAAAGCTGTATGTGGAAGCACCTATTGAGAACTAGAGCATAGGGAAGAGGCTTCATCTCCTCATGGAGAGCAGTGCAGTGTATGTTCCACTTCATGTTGCCTTCAAACCCAAGCTTCCTACAGTAATTCTTGGGAGTAAGGGAGAGGAAGAAGAGCTCTTGTAAGACACTATAATAAACTCTCCTCCGTTCTCCGAGTTGTTTGTAATCTGCATCTTTTGCCTACTTTTGCTGTGTCTTTCCAGAAATCTTTGCAATACTTGATATAGTAGAAATTCCTTAGTGATCCCATGGATTTTCTTAACTAAATGGTGCTATGCAGGAAAAAGATTTGAGCTCTGCCTTATTATCCTACACTTGTATGAAGTCTCCTGCCACTAGTTTTCTGAAATGGAGTATTTTCTTTGGAATATGTGGCTTTGCAAACAGATGCTTTCTTTTCCTCCCCTTACTCAAGGGGGCTGGATGGAGATACTAAGACAATAAAAGGAAGGTGACAGAATGCTGTGGTTCACTGTTCTTGCTGTCCCCACACAAACATCCTCCCATAAGGGCAGTTATGTAACTTCTGCAGTGTCTAAGGAGATTTAAGCCTTTTTGTAGCACTTATCTGTTTATTGTGTTTCAGTTTCTTCCAAGCACATTTCAAAACTTTGCATGACATTACACTAGTGAAACAGTATTTAACACAGCTAAGCAGCAAAGCATGCAACATTACCAGGCTCTCTCATAAATTGCACTCATACCCCAAGAGTTATCTGAATATTTTCAATCTATGCATTTCTTAAATTATTTGTGCCAATATTTCTTAAATTATTTTGTAGTTTTTCTGGAACTTAAGTTTCTTGTACTTAATGTGCCTTTAAGACAATGGACATCTCTTGATAAAACAATCAGATAATCAGAAACAGGGAGGAGCATAGTATTCAGTAAGTTGACACTGAAAAAAATAAGAAGGTATGAATCATGTGCCTTTCTTTAAGACAATCTCTTGATAAAACAATCAGATAATCAGAAACAGGGAGGAGCATAGTATTCAGTAAGTTGACACTGAAAAAAATACGAAGGTATGAATCAGGAGGACATCACATTTTAGAACTTGTACAATAGGAAAAGACTTTTTAAAGGAAAAACCTTGTAATGATTTTAATGTCCTTTCAAGCACTTCAAAAATCAGCTTCATTCGTCTGAATTTCAGCGCCGTATATCATTAAGGAAGCATTAAGTGGTTTATGAATCTTGTATCTCTTTCAATGTGGTAGTCTGCTTCTTGCAGCTGTACTCTGCTGAAGCTAGTGGGATATCCAGATTTAGACCTAGAATAGATCAATCCCATCTTCTGAGATACAGTCACAGCAGAGCGTACTTCTGCTTAATCTTTAATAGGCACTTTCCTTTGAGAGCCTTCCCCTTGGATGAGACAGAAGTAGAAAAGGGCCAGTCTCAAATACTTAAGTGGCAATACTGTAGCATCAGTGGTTGAAGGCATTGCAGACAGGGAAAAATAACTCATCCCCTAGCAACGGAGGTTGATTCAGTATGGGGGGAGGATTACTTTGGCAAAAGGAATATTTTTTTTCAATGTAAAAGGCTCCAAAAACCCAGATGTTATTCCAGTAAGGTTTGGTCTTATGTAGTATTTACACAATCACTTACACCGTGATAATACTGAGTATCCTCTTGCAGTTTTCAGTCTAATTCATACAGAGGAGTCAACAGAGCAGGGATGCGTGCTCACAGGTTTGTAGCGCTCCTAGTTTTTTTTTAGACTATCTCACTCCATTCAGGATGCTTCTAAAAGATCAACTAAATCCATGTAGATGATGTGAAAGTGGCAGTTCATACAATCACTGGCTGTGCAGGTGAGTTTCAGTTAAATTTTCCTTTTTAAGGTTTATTTAGGTGTAAGATAAAAGCTTTGAAATAACATCCTTTTAGGAAAAAATGCAGTAGTGTTGGTTTGTGTCTTTCAAGAAGCGAGTTAGAATGATTTTTTTTTTTTCTTTTACTTTAAACAGATTTAGTGCAAATTTCTTCATATACGTTCACCAAGGCACTTTGATCATGTCCCTTGCTGTTCTATGATCAGAAAAGTAACAATTATGATCAAGTATTTCCCTGTAACAAAACAGGCCATCAGACTCCTAATGCTTCTTGTTTATGGTGATGTCCCAGCAGCCACGTCTTGAAGGGTGTGCAATTTAAATATTAAATTCCTGTTGCAGAAATAGTACTAGAATTCTTCATTACCATACAGTTTTACTAAATAAAAGTATAGTCAGGAGCTTGGATTCTGGCAGATTCATTGGAAGTAGTGCTTACAAAAACTCCTATGCTAAAATCGTATGTTAATGTTTTATGTATAATCTTTTACTGTCTCAAGTTTGTCAACTGAACATGAAAACACGATCATGAGATCATTCTCTCACAGAACAGAAGTGGCACAAATCTGAGTAACACTGCAGTAAGAAAAAACTCCAAGAGTGGCAGAAAAGGTGCAGTGCTGTTACTGCAGGAACAATGGCTGCCACAGTGGACAAACATCTACAGTGCCTCCATGTTCTCAGCTTTCTTCCTGCTTTTCAAGGTTTTCTGCCCTGTTAAAGCAGAGTGATGTGAAAGAAGAGTGATTCTGCAGCTGTTTTTCCTTTGGCTCTAACAGATTTGAACTCTGTGGGCTGGAAACGGAAGTACGTTCTGGAGTTCCCGATCAGAAACATTCTTATTTGTCCACAACTTAGGCATAATACATTATGCACAAATATGTTGTTTCTGAAAGCAGGGTATAAAACCACATTGGGTTAACATGTGTGCCCTGAAGGAGACTAGGCATGTGGCCTTCTGGGTAGTAAACGGAAGGTCAGCATCTCTTCCTTTTCCTCAATTCCAAAGAAAGGTACAATGAAGCAAGCGTCCTGCTAAATGCATAGGCAATCGTTTCTCATCTCTGCAATGTTAAGGTACATAAAGCTAAAGCTAGCAAAACCTGTGTGAGAGAAGTTTTGTGGAAGCTTTGTAGAGCTGAGCCTGAAGATCCACGGCTAGGACCACAACAGCAAGCTTAACAAAAAGCCCAGAACAACAACAACAAAAAAACTACCTTAGTTTGTCACGAATTGTATTCTGTTGTTAATAGGGTCAGTGCAACAGAAAGGAGATCCCAGCATCCTAAAACGAGGGGAAGGGAACATTCCCAGGCCTGTAAGGCATGTAATGGTCAGAGTGCCTGGGATAAGTAGTGCAGTGCACTCTAACGAGACTGGATCTGCTCTGACTTAAGAACTTCTTTCTCCCCTTGCCAAAGTTCAATGGTGACATTTTGCCAGAGCAGCAGAAAAATCTTCAGTCAAGTTTGAAAGATGCTGTGCTCTTCAGAAGACTAAACCAGCAAAAAGACTTGGTCTTAGAGTAGTTCCATCATATAATAAACATTTCCTGCTTTTTCTGGAGAACTACCTTCCTCAGCAAATGGATTTAGATACTGGGTAAGGATTGTGCTTCCTGTATTCCTTTATAGTAAGTTCCATAAAATCATATCTCAGTCCTCTTTGAGGACAGGAAGGTGCACTTTGCATTGATGGGAGAGGACCAGTCAGTTCTACTTTGGCTTAAGACAGTTTCTTCTCATCACTAATATCTGCAGATGACTATTCTGTAACCTCTTGCTGAAAACAAAGGGTAGATGCCCTCATAGGTTCCAGGATAAGCTGTCCCCTCAATCATTTTCTAAGGAACTGGGAACTTCAGTGCATGAGGGATAACCCCCTTTAGTTGGGGGTTTTGCATCATGTTTGCCTCTTACAGTTTGGATTTGGGACTGGACTGGAGCAAGATCCTCATGTCTAGCAGTGCTTTCTCAAGATAATGTGCCATGCGGGCTGCATTTGTGTCAGCACAGCTGTTGAATGCTGAAATTGCAAAGTTGATGTGTTCATCCATTGGGTTGTAACAGATTCCATAGCCATCTGGAACCACGGGACCAAAACACATCACACAGTCTGTCTTTGCTGGGACCTGTGGAGACAATGTGATTAAAAACTTCTAACCAGCCAGAGAGAAATGTAGCCATCAAATGCTAACAGCTCTGTCAACAGTAGAAGAAACTGCCATCTCCTGAAAATGCTCTAGAAGAGGGCCTTTTTGGTCAGACCCACCTACCACCACACACATGCTGGATTCTGCCATTTAGTATCAATGTGTTTTCCTATGCATTTGCAAAGGAGCACTTCTCCTCCCCAAGATAAGCTTGTAGTAAGTCACAAGCAGAACTATGTATCAGTAAGAATTACAGCACAACAGATGAACGTAAGGCTATTCTGGCAGCTAACTTCAATTGCTATCACTTGCAGGTAGACCCCAAACACTTCTGGTGATCTTGGTCTTGGTTATGCTGGTGTTTTACAGCATTGAGAGGGATGGGGGACCCTCAGATCAGATATAAGATCGGATCTGCAGCTTTATGGGATTGGTAGCGGGCTTAAAAATTTCTGTCCCCAAATGAAGATTAGTTTCAAACAGAAGGAAATGAAGGAGAAATGCAGAGAAGAAAGGCAACGAAAATAAACAAAGAGAGCATTTTCATCTTTGCTCAGATGAGCCCTACCTGGCTGGTTGAGAGATTGAAGTGCATTGCAACAGCATATGCTGTGTCCATGAACAGTTCAGGCATGCTCACTAGGTCCTCAATAGCTTGAAGCTTCAAGCCTAAGAGGTGGCGGTCTATTGCGTTGCCCCTTATTGCCTGTAAGGAAGCAAGACTAGGTGAAAGTCTGTCTAGCAGGCAAGTGAGCAAAACTATCAATTTCTTTGGGTTAAAGAAGAAAGCACTTCTAAAAAAATCTCTAAATGTTTAAACTTAGAAGGAAACTAGATCTTGCCTTTAGGACCAATATAGTCTGTCTTGTTTGTAAGGACTGTGAAATTAAACACAGAGTGGAACCAACCTTACAGTTCCTGCCTATGGGCTCCCTCTGGTTTAAGGGGTCCTCATGCAACTTTGGCATTTATCAGCAACAGTGAGAACTGAAGCTATTTTCATACTGGATTCTTTCCTTTAGGTCAGTCACAAGGGACACTTACACCACTAGCTAGAGAGAAAGCCGTCAGTCTGCAGCCTAGAGCACTGTCAGGTCAGAGTTAGACCCATGCAATAGCACTAATAGCCACATCGCTATGTCAGCAGAGAAAGCTCTTAAGGTCTCGTCTTTCACCAGAACCCTCATTTGCTATGTAAAACCCCAATTATGTCTGCACAGAGGACACTCACCATATCGGTGTATTCCCTGTGGGCCTGGGTAGCTCTCCTCAGCAAGTCTGCTTTCTCCTGGTCCTGAGAACACACAGATCTGTCTGTAAGTTTTTCTGCAGAATGGAAAACCTCATTTTGGCTGTTCCTCTAGGATGGAGGGCATTTCTGCCTTGTGTATCTATACTAGACTAATTTTTAGATGTACTAGAATTAATTTTTAAATCATTTTGTTTGGCTGTGTGACTTCATTCTGAATGGAGTTCTCCATCCATCAGTAGCAGAACTTAGTTTGAGTAGCTAAACAGACTTTTAGAAGGGACATACTTCTTTCTGGTGGGATTAGAAATGTCCACATGTTGTTTCCCAGGCTTTCAATACATGGGAAAGGAAAGCCAAATGAAACCCAAGGTGTGTAACTATACACCCCAAGCTATGTTTTAGCTCAACTTCATATCGGGTGCAGTTCTGCTTAGCTGAAACCAGCTGACACAGGGTTAGCCAAATTCCAGCTTTAGCAGCCTTCCTCTTTTTCTGGAGTGGAGTCCTCTTACTCCACTTCTTTGAGATCCTCACCGATTTGTCAGGGCTGTCCATTGATTGCACAAAATTAAGGGAGTCTACAGAAGCAGAGCGGATGGTGTCTGTGCGGCCCAGGCGGAACATCCTTAGCGATGCACTCTCATATGTGGCACAGGTGTGGCCGTACATCCTGTAAGATGGAGAAGAAAGTCACAGAAATGAGTTTGTCCTGAGAGGAATGGCCTCTTGTGAAGCAGAACAACTTGGGGGAAGGGGAAGACTTTATGTGAGTGAGTCCCATTGACAGCTGATCTCTGATGCTTCCTTACTACAATTGTACACACACAGAGGGGTTAATCTCGCCTGTCGCTTGGCAGCTGCCACAAGTGAGATTTGCTATTCAGCCCCAGTGCATGGGGAAAACATGGGACTTAGGAAGCAGGCCGTAGCAGCCTGCGAAAGATTTGTCTGTGACACCTTTATCAAGCTCACATATTTTGAGTCTGATGGTGAAGAGGCTGAGAAGCTACCTATTGGTGGTCTTACCTGTAATATGCTAGCTGCAAGGCCAGCTGGATAAAAGCATCAGGACTTATCTTCTCTGACTTGGGGAAGGTTTTCCCAAATTGATGAAAGACCATGACTTTGACATCCAGGTCTTCAACCATTCTGCAAGGAAAGAAAAAGGAAGTGTTCTTTGCCCCTTGCTTGTTCTTGTAACATAAAGGTATGGACTTTGCTTTCACAAGGCTCAGAGAGAGCATGCTATTTGGATCTGATCTACGCAGGGACAGAGAGAGCTCAGTCACACACAGACTTGTTTGGGCAGCACTATGGAGATGAGCTTTTTTGGCCACCACTGAAAATCTTCACCAGGTTAGATGAGCTCGTGTGCGTGTGTATGCTCTAGTATCCCTAGTTAGATCCAGTAAAGCCTTGCTCTTTCTCAGTGAAGTGGTATGGATCAGCAATTACCCCCTTCCAGCACCTCTGACTTGATTCCTGGCAGGCGGCTTTAGTGTGCTTTTCAGCTAGGTTCAATGCTGTTGACCCAAGAAGTCACTGGGAAAACTCCTTGGCTGCAGTGGGGGAAGCCTCATTTAAACTACTGACACATTCCAAAGGGGAACATGAATTACTTGGTCACTCACCAGACCTCTCCACTGCTTCATACTTACATGTTGAGGTTCTGCTTTGCCTTCTCTATGTCATTCTTGATTTCTGGGGTGATGTTAAACCGCAGCTTTTTGGGCATTGGCAAAGGAATCATGGGCGATCTTACCAGCTCAGGTTTTTTCCTGCATAGAGAAATGATTATGTTTAACCAGACCTTTAACAGGAGGCTCAGCTAAGCACACCAGAGCCTGGGTAGAAATGCACAGGAGATCTTCCCTAACACCTTGTGACACTAGTCACAGGCTGAAAAATTCGTTATAGTGCCATTACAGTGTTTTTTGAAGGGTATGAATGAAATGTCTTCTGTGCCTTCTGCCCAAAAGAAACACCTCTCCCAGGAAAAAGCCCTGTTAACTCTGAACAGTGTAATTCCCTGAGAATGGAAGCGGTGGCAAAACTTATCAGAGTAGCTTGGCCACTCAGTTCTCTTCATGAATACAAGAACTGCAATACCCAATTAGCATACCACTACTGTTTCTCCAGAACAGAGTCCTAGGAAGTGAGCTGTGAAGAGGCATGTTCTTGGCGAGCAGGTGGTTTAAAACCTATCTCCAGTGCTGAGGGAAAGTAGAGGAGGCAGGACTCACGTGTACTCCACGATGTGATCCAGGAGAGCAACAATGGGTGGGCCTTCTGAGGGAGCATGCTCATATACAAGACCACAGGAGCCATCTTCAGCAATGATGAACTATGAGAGAAGCATGAGAAGACAGTGTTGAAGACAGACATCCAGTGTGTGAAGCAGGAGCTATCCAGAGAGATCTTAGTATCTCACTGCTCTGTATCAGAATGGACATTGATCCCATCCTTGTGCACTGGAAAGATAACACAAAGGTCTCAATTTAGCGGAACAGCAATGGAAGTCTTTCAGCAGGCCTAGAAGATCTGATAGCACTGTTGCAGTTTTGCAAAATCAACTGATAAGAGTGTGCCTGATAGATATACTGGTGCGCTCAGTGTCCTGGCAATACAGAGTGGTTCAATGGGTTTGATTTACTTAGATGCACACATAATACAGGAATAATACCACCATGTGCTGGCTTACCCGTACTTTTCAATTAGCTGGAACATCTAAGCTTTATCCCATCAATGAAGAGTTCCAAATAGGAACAAAATAGCTGAAAACGTTATGAAGAGTTCAGCAGATATGAGAAGAATCTTGTAAAGCACCATTGTTACTATCCACGAGCCAGGATACACCAATTAATGAAGGAGAAGCTTGAATAGCAGCTGCTGTTGAAGGCTCTTGTCAGGACTGAATGGAGAAGAGATCAGAGGGATGCCTTGGGATGGCAGTTGATGTTTGAAAAAACAAAACAAAAGAGCCATTGGGCAGCTTCTGGCAGAAACAGGAAAAATGACAAGCCTAGAGGAGATACAAGGAACAGACCTCCCTACATTTGGGCTGCCTCCAAGCAGATGAAGCATTGTTCTCCGCAGGCAGAAAATTGATTTACAAGGAACACAAAGAACTGCTACACTGAATAAGCATGGGCAGAGGCAGTAAAAGAAACAAAAGTCCCTGAGGCAGGAATGAGTGCTTGCGGTGACTGCAAGGGAAACTATAGGATCTCATACTGTCAGCCACCACACCTTGTCTCCTCTATTTCTCCACTCTCTTGATATAAGGAAAACTTCCCTGCAAAAGGTTTCTGGGATTTCTTGGACCTTTGTAGTCTCAGGAAGAAGCACCTCCTCCAGACCCATGTCTTCAGCATCTTTAGAGCATCAGCACTTACTTGAAGGGTTTTGTCGAACCATCGGTTCCCACTGTTCCAGCGACTGCCTCCGCCGTGCAGCATCTGAGCAGCCACACGGCTCTTGTAGATGTCCTCAGACACCCGTGGCATAGGCGCATCAAGGCAGACGGTGCAAATGCTCTTCTCAATTGTACGCACAGATTCCTTGTTGGTCTTATCTGGGAGAGAAACGAACAGTAAATAAGAAATGGGAGTTGAAAAACTTGCATTTTAATTGGAGGGAGATTTAAATTTGAAAAAGCACGTTTGAAGGACCCAGGGTGGTTGGATTCCCATTGTACTTCAATGCAATATTGGTCATTTAGGGATGTATACAGTAATTAAGATTGTAGCCAATTGGGTTGTTACAGATGCAAGCATGCTGCATTCACCCTCCTTTTTTCATGTTGCGTACATCCCACCCATTTGCAAGGCAACAAACTCTAGGATTTCAGGTCTAACAAACCAAGCTTCAGACTTTCACCTTTCCAAAACAGAAATAACAATACTTTGCAATGAAATCAGATTGCTGCTTTGAGGTGGAACGCTCATGTTATCTGTCCAGAACAAGCTTCCAAAGGAGAGAACTGAGCAGAGCACAGTGGTGAGGATGGTAGTTCAAGCATTCATAGTGTTTGTTAGCACTGGCATGTTAGGGGCTCTACAGACCTTTCAGAAGGTTGTTGTAGGCTTTTGCCCAGCTGTTTCGGTGGTTGGTGGTGAGGATCCCAATAGGTTCTTTGTTTGTTTGGAGGGAGGTGTTCCATATCTTCTCCAGCTGAATGAAAAGCTGGTCAGTGGTAAGGGGACTTCCATCACTGTTGTAAACATCCAGCTCAAAGAACTGAAGGTGAGAAGAGTGGACAAGGACAGAGACAGAACATGAGAGATCTTTACTGTCCAGCCCCAGAAACAGGGAACAGCCACTTTGAGGAGACCTGACCTAAGAACTTAGCTTGTAAGCAGACCTTTGAAGGATGCTCAGAATTGAGAGACCCAAGTCCAACTTCCCTTGCAGGGCATAAATACAGTCCAGGTTTTAAGAAGCTCAGAAACCATGGTAATGAGGGCCGAAACACAAGAGGAATTCCCATTTCTAAGACTACACCATGATGGTAGGGTTTGTTATACAATTTCCAATTCCAGACACAATCTCTGGGCTTTGAGAGACAGGAATTGCAGGGACAAGAAACAGAGAAGAGATCGTTTTTCTTCCTTGTAGTCTGTGGCTCACACGTGGCAATCCCAGCTGTTGGGCAACTAAGGCCAAAGGGGATAAAGGAAGCAGGAATGGAGAGGCAA
>NW_009231826.1:25367-32786 GCF_000690835.1 Fulmarus glacialis
CCTTGTGGGCAGAGACTTTTCTGTTGTTCCCTTTCCTCTGGACCACAGCTAGCTGAAAGGGACACCTGCATCTAAAGGAACCCCCTTGAAAGCTCAGGAGCTGCCGTACCTGGAAGTTGTGAACCACTGTGATGTGTCTGGACTGCTTTTTGCCTGTGGCATAGTTGACAATGGAGTCCCGCTTGGCCCCGGGAATGCGGCAGGATGAGAGGATCTGGTAGTACTGGTTCATGCAGAGGGGCTTCCCACCCATGTACTCCACCGGGAGGGTCTCACTGGAGACACAGCAAGGTAAGGAGGAAGGGGAAGAGAAAACACAGCAGTGAGAAGGCCTGCACTCCCCACACAAGACAGGCCGAGGCTCAGCTGTGCAGCTCCTGTCACTCGCTCCAGCAAGACCTAAATGTGTTGGTGCTGGTGGTATAAGAGGGGCCATCCTTCCCCATTCCTACCAGCCTTCTTAGTAGGGACTACAAAAAATGTTTGTTTGCCAGCCTTTCACTTAGGAAGGGGAAAAACACTATCTTCTCTGTAACACCAGAGAAATGGATCTCTGGACCTACTACATAGCTTAGCGTACACTATGTTGTCTGCAGAGGAATATCCAGGGCACAATATACTGGGAGATGCATTGTTTCCAGTGAAATGGCAGAAAGAGATTTTCAACTACGATCTTGAGTGGTGGATGTCTATGTGCTATCTATGACTCGTGAACCAGACTGGGACTCAGTTGATCACCTGAGCAGTCATATTCCAGCTACCCTTCTCATGGTTGGCCCTGAGCCTTGCCTGAATTTGGATGTAAGGGAGTGATGTTGGTAATGTGTTGGTAAACATATTTTTGGAATATAAATAAGGCATGTTCAGCAGAGGTTTTTTGGTGATCAGAAGAAAAGGGGTAGGGAGGAACAAGTTTCTCTAGAGCTCATCCCGTCTAGCTGGGAGATGAGAAACACCAGAAACCCAAAAGGAAAGAAACAAATTCCTGCAAAAAAAATGAGCTGTAACTTGTTCTGTGGGCAAACAAAAGTATGTAGCTCCACAGGACTGTCAGTCAGGCTCGCTCCCTCTAAGCATGTACATGTGCCAAAGAAAGTATTAAGGTAAACAAAGAACATGAAGAACGAAAAGTAAATTTGTTTTTTTCCAGTGGTGGTGACCTTGGCAGTGAGCAGTGATGTTGATTTCAATATCTTTTCAAATATGTGCTGTCTACTCTTGCCTTTCTATTTGGAAGAGAGATTTACTGACTAGGCTCAGCCTCTCTATGACAGTAAGGAACATGTGAGAAGTCAGGAGGGTCACTAACTCACTTGTCAATCATGGTCTTGAAATCCAGGATGCCCTCGATCAGCTTGGCAGCAAACCTGGAAAAATATCAAATGTAACAAGTTGAGATTCAAATGCAGAACATCTGGGGCTGAGGAACTAACTGAGGAGGGCTGGCAGAGCTGCTCTCTGCTCCTTAGAAAGTTCAGTCTTTCTGCCAAGCCCCTATTGTGCCCATCTCTGGTTAGCTCATACAGCCACTCCGGAGTTGTGATCTGAGATTGCTGGATAGTCCTACCATGTAGCACTTTCTTTTTTATAACCAAGGAACTCTGGACAACTTCCAAGAAAGCAGGGTTCAGTCCATGTGCATAAATGACCCTCTAACAGCAGCATTTTTTACTGACGTGTGGTGATTTTATCACATCCTAGTTCTGAGTCTCAGCATTGAAACAGGACCAAGAAAAGAGGATTTCTGCCCTTCCCTGGCCAGGGGCCACCTCTGAGTTTCAAGCCAAGATGCAGCTGTATCTCCCCGCACCCAAGACTCACCACTGCTGGCTTAGTTCCCACCCAATGGATGTTCTGCTGCTAATGCAACTCTTCAGAGCATTGAGGGATCAGAAATAAATGCAGACATGCTGCATGCTGACACTGAGGTGTTGTGTTTACCAGGATCAACATAAATACTGCCAATGCCAACTCCCAGCAGGGAGGGAGGCTGTGACAAGCCACATCAAACTGCTTAGCTTGGGAGTGACTGGTGGGCCTACTCTGACCTGGGAGCTCCCACCCACGCATGGGAGGAAGGAGGCAGGAGGTCACTGTGACAAAAGGTTGCAGTCAGCTGAGCTTCAAAGGCTTTAAAGTGGTGCAAGCATTTGGCATTTGCAGGCAGTGTCATCTAGATTTGCTCAGCCTACCCATCCCTAGCAAAGATCAAAGGATGCAACTTCAAGAATCTAAGGGCTGTTAAACAAATAAGGCATCCTGCAAAGTAGTTTTCAGTGAAAATTTCCCAGCCTTACTGCAAAACCTGAGGAAGTAAAACAGCTGGGAAACAACAGTGAGAGAGCCTGTGTTCCCTTCCAGAGAGCAACAGCCTGGGAGCAGAGTTAGGGCTTGAGGGGGAGACGAGGGAGGGGTTAGCTGACTTGTTTTCAGCCAGCAGTGTTGCCAGATTAAGGAATGGAGAACTCCACTTTCTAAACTTGCCTTCTGGTTCCTGAAGCTTTTAGTCTCAAGCCACGCTGTTAATCTTCTTTCTGCAGCCACAAACTATACAAACACGCATTTAAATTGTATTTTACATGGGAGCTCAGATTCTCAAGCAGCTGCTCGATTCCACTGGCTGGGGCACTGGTACTGCTCCAGATCTTACCTTCTATTTGGATAACTTGAGAGTGAATAATATGAGAAAGAGCTTTCAAAGACGTTTGTCTAGTCTTGCACTGTCCCTGTAAGGCTCACCCTCTGCACTCCTCAGGGGTATCCAAGGGAGTGGAAGGGAGGATTTGTTTTCAGCCTCATTGCTCCCCTGGCTGGTACTTCTGTTGTCCAGAGCAGCAATGACTGGTAACTGTGGCGAAGGTAACCCTGCATAAAGGTCAATGCTAAGGTTTTGCAGGTGGATTTAACACAGTCGTAGTGGTGGTTAAAAATTAAAGGGAGCCCCCAGGGAAGAGAGGACATGGCAGGGTTTGATTGCAAGGAAAAACTGGGGGTGGAAAGAGGCTGGTAACTGTTAAGTTTTCCAAACTCCACAAAGTAAAAAGATTGGATTCCATAAATCCGCAAGTGAAATGACACAATAGGGGACAGTCCCCTGCAGGAACAGACTGACTGATAGTCCCTGCAGCAGGTTTGCCCATCCCTTTAAACTAGCAAACTCCATTTCTGGTTGGTCTCCCTTATGTGCCTGGGCTAGTTTTTATGCCTCCTTTAACTGCACACACAATCTTAGTGCCTTGTAGTCTTTACTGTCTCAGATATATCCTCACCATGCCTCCACCCAGCAATGTGGCCATCTTGCAATGAGGATCTGTGCTAGAGCAAAGACCAAAACCTAGGTTTTTAGCCCCAGTTCAGTACCTGAACCACTGGACTCTTCATTTTTCCCTCTTGATGAAATATTTAGTCTGGTGCAACCAGGAGTCTCCTTACAGCCTGGCAGCCTTTCCTCATCTGTACAGCCCTCTTGCACAGCACAGCTATCAAACTTGAGGACCACAAGCTATTTACTTTCTTTCCCAATCAGCCTGAACACCCTCGTCCCTCTCCAGCAGAGACAGCTCATCCCATTCTAAACCTAGGGGAAGGTAGAAAAGGACTTTACCTGAGCTGACCTTGTCGATCCAGAAAATCCTGCTTAGGTAAAACCACACTTGGGCTGGAGTGGACCACAACTGGCAGGCGATACTCCAGGTAAGCTGTCTTCAGCCACCAGTCTGAGAGCTGGGACGGAGAAAGGCAACATGCAGGCATGGTGTCTGCTGCTGTTTGACCCAAGCCCAGCTGAATGGTCTCAGCGTCCTGCCCCCAGCTCTGCCCCACGCTTTTCAAACTGTTTGGGTTTTATGCCCTGCAAGTGGAAGGGCAGAGGGGGATTTGAGCAAGGCAGTGGGGGGTCTTGGTGCAGGGCTCAAGCAGAGGGTTTCCTTCAACTTCCTGGGGCAGCTGTGTGATGCTAACAGGTTAGAGGCTTCAGCAGCCACAGACAGGGTCAGCGACTCCCTGCTCTGCCCTACATCTCTCTGCTCACCCAAGTCCGGGTGAGGAGCTTGCACAGCTCAGGGAGGTCAGCAGCAGACTGGTCATGAAGGCGATGCCATAAAAACACAGGTGCTAGTAGATGCAGCCAGGACATTGGAGAGGTGTGGATCAGACCTCCACCCTCCCTAACCAGAGCCTGGGGCCAAAGTCTCGACCTACCCAGTTCTCTGTTTTCTTGGCTCTTCTCTCCAGGCCCTTCTGCAGCCTCTCCCCTACACCTCCTGGCTTGCGGAACTCAGCCACCAGCTCCTGCGTGTGGTTCAGCTCCTCCTCGCTGATGATGGGCTGCAGAGCCAGCAGGTAGCGGTCCAGTGTTTGCTGGAGCGGTGGCACGGGGAGACGGGGCAACGCTTCCTGATGAAGTTGGAATCTGCCTGGGATCTTGCCTAAAGCTGTTGGCTTCAGCAGGCTGTTCGGCCTGGCCTGCAAAGCACAGAGCAAATGTCGAGACAAAACTTCCCCCTAATGTGCATGAGGTAGCAAATAACCTGGATCTGGGAGTCTCCATTCCAACCTCTCTGAGGGCACACAGATGTCTCAGCATGGGAGCAGAGCTCACAAAGGGCAAACGCAAGGCACAGGTCTACTGACTGCATGCTAGAGATGGTTGTAGGACATCCAGAAAAGCTGCAAAAGAGAAACTTGATCTCCCAAGATACTGATTCTCAGCTCATTAGAGGAAATGCTGCCAGGATAATGATACATCTCCCGCTTTCTGGGCACCTTCCAGCTGAGAGTCTCTGTGTGTTTGACAAAGTCAAACCCTTCCATCCCATGGTAAGTGGGAAGAGAGTAGGTTGTGAAAGAAATATTCATCTTACATCAACAGTACTGTCAGAAACTGTTTCATTACTTCTTACAACAGCGTAAGGCTACAAAGTTAAGCATAACCCTTGTGCCAAATCAAGCTACCCTTTGGGCTTTGAAGAGGCAGAATTTAGGTAAGTTTGGGGCAGGATTAAAATGCCTCTTCTCTGACTGGCAAGGAATTGTACATCACCAGCGATGGTCAGGGAAGGACTGGTTGTGATGTGGGGCCTTGGGGCAATGCTCCTTTATGCTGGTGAACCTCCCAGTTACCGGAGGACCCAGCTATATTAAGAGAACCTCTATCCAGTTGTACCGGGACGGGACTGGCCAAATTACAGGAGCCTTTGGAGAGGGAACGGGGAGAGCTGTTCAGGAAATTGTGGGTGATGCTAGCAGGCTCCTGGAATCCGATGGGGTTATGTGGGAGCGAAAGCCTTAGAAAGCACCGTACCATTTTCCTGGGCAGAGAAATGAAACAGAGCAAACTCAGTTGCTAACCAGAAAATGACCTTGCCAGTTTTCCCCCAAAAGAACAGCAACATCTTCTTGGGTGAACAGGATTGGACACCCTTTGGCTTGAAGATGTTTAAATTGCACTCTAGAGGTTTTGAGTTCCCCCTACTCCTCCCCATCTGTTGGATCTACTGAATCAGACGCTCTCCTACAGAGCTCCGGACTTGCATCCTCAGTGCACTGAGGATGCAAAGCCTAATGAGAACATGCCCTTTGATTTCCAAGGCAATAAGAAAATAGCTGTCCCCCCACCTCCTCCCAGGAGTTAAGCACAGAGAAGAAGAAAGAGCGAGCTAAATCTGCAAGGTGACAAAGCCTCTGTGTGGTGTTGAACCCCCAGAGAAAATGCTCTTTGTAGGACCTGGCAAGAACTACAGGATCAAGGTTTGGAGAAGAAATGTTAAAAATGAGAAGCAGGAATTACCAAAGCATGAAAGGAGAGTGGGGCTGGAAAGAAATGGTGTTAATCATGGCAGTGTGAGCATACTGTACCTTCTCTGCTTGGTCCTGCTTCCTATCCATGGCTGCGAGGACAGAAAAGATCGTAAACCTCTCCCTCGGCCTGTCTCGGTTTCCTCTTCCACCTGACAATGTGCTGCCCATGCAGGGCGTCACCTTATTAGCAAACTGCCACATGACCGCTCTGATCAGAGTGCTCAAGGCCAGACACATGCCCAGGAGAGGACAGGGGTGATCAGATCATCAGGTTGCGTCAACCGCTATGAAGGCACCTTTCTGGGAAGCCCTCCTGTGGCCACTGACTGTCAGCCCTGCATTGCCGGGCCAGTGCCTGCTGATCAATGCCGTGTGGGCAGTCTCTCTCCGATCGATAGCTCTGGGCCTCCAGCCTCGGCAGAAGTGAAGGTGCTGGCGACATTGTTCCCTCAGCCTTTGCCTGGACCATGAAACTACAATGGCCGTTGTGAGAGAAGCCTGAACATCAGGCAGGAGAGACCCCAATTTACATCCTGGAAGCAGGTGATTCTGTGGGCTGTCACCAGATGGGACAAGCTGCAGGGAGGACTTATGTGGGCGATGGGGAATTTAGTCCCTTTGCGCAGGCAAAGGTGGCCAGAGTGTGTCGGATCAGGACAGCTCTCCAGCGGGAACTGGACAGTGACCCAGCATCACTGTATGTGATGGCAGGGTTAGTTGGAGTTGGGAGCAAATTCAGTTTGGAGCTAAAGGTGGTATCTTAACTGCCCTCACGCCCCATGCATGTGTGGTCCTTATTCCAAGCTGAGACTTTGGGGAGTTCTGGGTTGTCAACCCTTAAAAAAAAAAGGTATCTCCAAAGCAGGGCAACAACATTACTGTGCAGTTGCAAGGAATATCGCCCCCTCCTTCGTGTCTGTCTAATCGATCGAGGGGCAGACAAGCATATAGTCTTCTATATAGCTAAGCTCAAGTATGATGATTCAAACAAACAGTTTTGGATTTTCCCTGGGATAACAGTGAAAATCCCAAACCAAATTAATTGAAAACACTGCTTGTTAAAATGTGGAGTGGATTTCTCTCTCTCCTCTTTTATGTCCTCTGCTTGTTTGGTCTGAGGTCAAACTCAAGCGTTTGGTGGGAGGAGGAATAACGATCGCAGCTGAACGGAGAAAGCAGCTGGCAGCAAACAGAGCAACAGTCCACCTTTCCCCACAAGCAACAGGGAAAACGAACACCAGCAGAGAGCGGGGCGTGCAGACATGGCCAGCTTGCAGGCTGGCATTGCTCCCGAGCCACGTTCCAACGTAGCAGATGACCTTTTCCAGAGCCTGCAAAGCTGGTGGGAAATCCACCTGCAGCCTGGGGCTGGGGGGCAGGAGGCATTTCAGAGCAGTGTCTGATTCCCAGCACGGCCACAACATTTAGTGTCAGGTGACAGAGGTTTGTCTTTTTCTTTTCTTTTTAAACTAGAAGCTGGAGACCCCCTCAAGCCCAGAGACAACCAGCCCTGCCTGGCCCCTAAAAAAGTGTCTCAGGGAGTGAATCCATCATGTCGCTGCTGTCATCCCGCCCTGCCTCCTCCTCCCCCGGGGTCCATCAGTGTTTGCAATAAACACT
>NW_009231827.1:0-529 GCF_000690835.1 Fulmarus glacialis
GGTTGCTCATTGAGCCGCAGGCTCCCCTTCCCCAGAGCAGCCCCACAGAAGTCCCCTGTGTGTGACCCAGCTGCCTGGGAGAGCTGGGGCCTCCTCTGCACGCTGCTCCTCCCGGTGACAGCCTCTGTTTCGGGGGGGCCGTCCTTGCTCCCGGGACCCCGTTCAGCGCGGCCGCCCCAGTGATGCTGGATGTTGGGGCATCCCCCGAGGCTCATGCTGCGTCCCCCCAAGGAAGGCTCCTGCCCACCGAGGCCTCCCGGTACCTGTGCTGGCGTGGGGCGGGATGCGGCACATGGCTGGGGCAGGGCTGGGGGCTGCTCTGGATCTCCTGGGGACACCCGGCCGCTTGGTCCGGGGTGGCCACGGCACTGGATGCAGGGAGGCACTGGCCGGCCCGTGGTGGGAAGCGTCCCAGGGCACGGAGGAAAGCCAGAGACCCTTGTTTAAGTCCTGTGTTTGCAGTGTAGCAGCAGCACATCCCTCCATTTGCGGTACGGCTCCTGCTCCCTGCTCGGACATGGGGGCTTGG
>NW_009231827.1:582-2252 GCF_000690835.1 Fulmarus glacialis
TGGCTGCCTACCCTGGAGGAAACCCAACTTTTGCCTTGGCTAGCTCAGCATTATTCAAATGCCTTCCTAAAATGAGAAGTGAGGGGAATCTGAATGATGCATTTTGAAATGCACAATTGTGTAAGAAGAGAGACACAATAAATTTTTCTAATTCTTTGCATGGCTCCCATTGAAAATTTCCATGACTACTGTGGGTGTTATGATGCCCTGTTGAAGAGCTATTGCCCTCCCAGGATCCTAGATCCTGCTGCAAGCCCAGGGCCTGCCGCTCCAGCCCCTTCCTTACCCCAAGAGTCATGGGCAGGCGTTCCCTGGCTCTGTGGGAGGAGGGAGACATGGCCCAGGGGAAAGCGCCCTGGAGGGATGGAGGGGCTGGGGATCAGTGTCCCTGGGAGCTGCAGGGCGCTGCTCAAGTATTGTCTTTTCTGACACTAACCCATGTCAGACCAGGGGTGATGAACAGGATGCATTCATTTCCTGCATGGAAGATCCTACCAAAAGAAGGGGATTTTAAAGGTGAAACTTTTGTTTTGCATTGTCGCTGTGCCACGGAGAACGTTGGAGTGCAGGCAGTCGCTGGCTCTGCCAGGTCCCTCTCGTACGGACATTTTGCAAGGCTGAAATGGGTCGCCACTCACCCCAAGCCTGAAACCAGCTGATGACCTGTCTGCCACACTGGGCTGGTGCAAATCTCTCTGTACCAGGGGAGCTGCGCAAGGTGTGGAAGACAACAACATCCTCGCATTTTAATTAGTCTGGAGTCTGGATCACTCCCGTCTCCGTCTGCAGGGTGGAGCCTGGCTCTGGCTGTACCAGCCTGGGGAAGTGATGAGCTGGGAGGTTGCTCAGACCTTCTCCAAATTTGGGAGGGATAAGGAGAGATTTCATCCCAGAGCTAGCTGCAACCTAGAAGCAGTAATCCCATGGCAGCCTTGTCTGTGCTTGGCAGGAGCATCGTCCCCCAGTTCATGTATCTCACCATCTGCTTGTTGCTCTTAGGTAAAGAGCGCCAGGAAACATTCACAGTGCGTTCTCACGGAGCACTGTAGTTAGCAGAGCTTCCAGCTGGCCACAGTATTCCTCTGCGCTCACTTCCAAGAGGTGAGAGGCAAGCACAGAGCTTTCTCCATCGACTTGAATAGAAACGGCCTAAACCAGGCGCGCAGCGCTTTGCAGACCAGCTCGCGAGGCTCCCGGTGCGAGCCTGCGGTGAGCGAGGGATCCGGGCCCCCCAGGTGAACTTCCCCAGCAGGAACATCGCTCCCCACGCCCCATGGCTGATTTGCCTGTGCACCCCCGGCCCTCGGCTAGGGCAGAGCAAGAGCGCGTTCAAAGTGGTGCTGAGATCTTTATTTCCCACAAAGGCAATGCAGACCCCTGCCCACCCCCTCCCTTTGATTTGCCCGTATTCTCACTACATGTTTATAGTCTGCTTCTGCCTCATTTTGGCCAAAAAAATGTGTCTAATCCCCTCCAGGACTAACGAGCTGGGCATCCTCGCAGACGAGCCTTCTGTTCCACCCCACAGTGAGAAACGGGACCTCGTGGAGGCACCAACCAGAGGTGGGGACAGGGGCAGGACCGAGGCACCCGAATGCTGCGTGTGCACGTCCGACTGTGTGCAGCGGTGGGGCGGCAGCACTGAGCGCCCGTGCCGGCCAGGCTTGGGG
>NW_009231827.1:2279-4419 GCF_000690835.1 Fulmarus glacialis
GTGTGGGCGCGTGTGTGTCCTTCCTGCTCCTGCCCCTCTCCCCTCGCTGGCTTCCGGGGCTCTCGGAGCCCCGTGCACCCCGTGGCTGTGCACGTCCACCCAGAGGGCACCTACGAGGACAGAAGCTCCACGAAATGGATCCTGGGCTTTGCTGCTGAGAGTGTAGTGTTCAGAACGCGCCGTGTCAGGCAGGAGGCCAAAGCTCATCCCGAATTAAAGGGCTGTGAACTAAAATAATACTGATCTGGAAGATATTCCCTGCAGCAGGTATGGCAGAACAGAGCCCGTTTCTGTCCTGCAGCTGTGTCCGTCAGCTGACAGCCCTCACTGCAGACACCAGCTGAGCCTGCCAGCCTTCTACAAGGAGCCGTAGCTGCCCGGGATAGCTCATCTGGAGCTTTTTTCAGTGCATTGCAATAGGAATCGGGCCCCAGGCATACACAGGGCCACCAACTGGTTTTGGATGTGCTCCAGGGAAGGAGATGGTTGCATTTGTTTTCCCAGAGCTGCCTTTGGAGTGAGAATTGCTTGGAGGAGTTGTTGCTTTGCTTGGCATCGTGTCTTGGTGTCCTCCGGCCCTGTGTCCAGTGAAGCCCAAGCTCCGATGCTCCACAGCGAACGCTGGAGGAAAGCAGCTTGCTCGGTGCCGACAGCCGAGCTGCTGAGAGATGCCGACCAGCGCAGTGGCCAAAGCCTGGGCTTGGCAGCACTTCGCACCCCTGCACAGGCCTGGTGACAGCGGGAGGTGCAGAGCAAGAAGAAGTTGTTCATCTCCAGGTTTCTGGGAATGCTTGGAAACGGGGAGCCGGGCGCGGCGTTCCTCAGGCACGTTTTCTCCCCTTGCAGATTTGCACCAGGGATATGTGTGTGTGAAAGCGTATAAACTGTGAATCTGCCTTGGCAGAGACATGGAGAAAAATCCTTAAATGCCAGAGTAGGTGCTGCCAGAGTGGGTCGGGGCCCAGGAGCCCTCCTGGGGAGCCCCCCGGAGTCTGGGGGGCAAGGAGTTTGGGGTGCAGCACCCGCAGTGAGCCCTCCCCCTGTGCAGCCTCTCGTCTCCCGCGCGTGCCGTGCGGGATGACTCTGTCCGTCTTTGCCTCCAGGTCACCGGGCTTTAATCAGGAACCAGTCCACGGGAGACAGCTACTTTTTGTAGCTCCTTTTTGAATTCCCCTGTCGTTGTAGACTCTGCAATTCCTGGTAGGCAAGAAATTTAACAATTATATTAAGAATTGACTGAAAAAACCATTAATTTGGTGTTATTGAGGCGGAAGCCAGCCGCAGTGAAGCGTGGCAGCGGAGGGAGCAGGTTGCCAGCAGAGCTAAGGCTGGGGGAGACCGTCCCGCTGCTGCTGGACGTGCAGTGCCACCCTGCAGCGTCCCAGCGGCTGTAGGAAAAGAAAAACACAGCAAGTTTAAGGGAGTGAGAAGAGGTTGTGTACTCCCTCCTTCCATCATTTGCCATACCAGATTTCAGAGAAGTAATGGAAACACTAAAAACCCCAGTGTTTCACATGACATAATTTTACATGCCAGGGAAAAGGTACTCGGACTACTCTGTAAAATGAGGTTACTGTTGTGCTTGATTGGAAATACTTTAGCTACTAAAACGTTTTGAAGAGCTGAAGTAAATGACTGCCCAACAGTTTCTGGAATAAATATAATTTCCATTTACTGCTGGCAAGATTACCCTTTGGTCTTTAGAGCTGTGGTCTGTTTAAATATCTAGCAGAGGATATAATTCGGGGTGTCATTTTTCTAGGGAAAAGCCTGGAAATTGAACACAACCTTCTTCCATATATGCACGTGAATGTTTGCGACAGATTAAACTCACTTAACTTAAAATATCTTTTCCTGAACTAGTCATTTCAGGCACTAGTGGAGGAAAACGAGCACTTTCAGGAGCTATTCATCTTCTCCTACTGCAGACAGCGGCTCCTTCCCTGACTGTGCCCTATTCCTCCGCCAGCTCTTGGGGATGAGGTGGTTCAGATGATGCCGTCTGCAGCCGGGTGGGTGAATCTGCTGCATTTGCAGCTTGACAGAATCAACGATTTCTGTTCACTCGCCTGCAGTCCTGTCACTAGAGTGGAAGAACCAGGAAAACACACGCTGTGCATCCCTGCTCCACCGCTCACGC
>NW_009231828.1:0-353 GCF_000690835.1 Fulmarus glacialis
GCCGGGGGTGCTCACCTGTGCCCGCCGGGTCCCTGCGAGAGCAGGCAAAGGGTGCAGGATCCAGGCGTTGCCGCCCCATCCTCCTCCGTTTGCCTGAGCAAGGCCTCCTGTGTTTCAGTCTTCGTTTATTTACAAACTTACTGCAGGTTACCTACCCGGTTAATAAAGCAGCAGAAGAAATTAAACCCAAGAGTAACCTCACACCTTTTGGGTTTTTCCCCACACAGGTTTTTAATGGAAGAGAAACCACCAGGGAGAGCTCTTCCAAGAGGGGCTCCGGAGCAGAATGAATTGCAAAGGGGGCGGCTCCAGCAGCACAGATGCAATTCTTGCGGCTGGTCAGGGGAGCCGGG
>NW_009231828.1:431-25378 GCF_000690835.1 Fulmarus glacialis
CGGAGGAGCAGGCGTGCCATCTGCAATTATCTGCTGTGTTCAGTTCTTCTGATGTATTTATTACTATTATTGCACTGTGCAAGCGCAGTTCACTTGCATGTTATACTACATAATTAACTTTGTTATGTTGGTAGCCCTGTCATTCTCTCCCCAGGGGAGATGCGAGCCTGGGAATAAGGGCTTTATTTTGGGATAGTCAGTTGCTTTATTTTTTTTCCCTGACAATTTTTGTTTGTTTTGATTTGGTTTTGTTTACCCATCTTTGGTTTACAATATACCTACTAAAAGTCACGTTTATCTGCTGTACTGTGCATGTGTGAGTCTGTGAGTTCCAACGAGACCTGACTGCTATTGCCCCTGCTCCAGATTGCTCACCCAGCATACGTAACAGGAGAAATACAAGAGTGTAAAGGAACAGTGCATTTCTCATCAAAAGACTAGATCAAAAAATGTTCTTTGAATTGGAGAACTGCGTGGTGAACACCGTGGTGGGCCTTTGTTCCTCAGCCAGTTCATGCCACAGCCGGCCCTTGAAGTTTTGTGTCCTCCCCAGGCAGGCTATGCCCTATCTTGCAAAGAGGTCCATTGAGTCAGAGTAGCAAAACTTGAGTGGAAGTGAATCTCTAGGGGAGGCTGGAGTGAGAAGCAGAAGACATATGCTCATGGTAGGCTCAGCTTCTTAGGCAATATACTGTGTTAGTTGGAGTTTTCTGCTGGCTTCATGCCTGCAATTTCATTTCTGTCATCTAGAGAGAGATGGAGTCGTCAGAATCATAGTCTGTCAGGAGAGAAGAGACTCTTTTGGCCAACAAGTGCTTTCTGTCAGAAAAAACTACCTGTAGGACGCCTAAGTGCATTGTCAGTGAGGGTTACTGACAGCACTCCTGCCCTACAAACTAGCTTAGCCAATTGTGATTATGACATTTTAATGAAGAAATCTGTACAGTGACTATGAACTCTTCAAGTATAAAGGACTAAATAGTTTTAAGACTAAAACGAGTGGCATCTCCCACTGGTATGGTTTCTCCTGCTGATCTTGCAGAGAGCGTTTAAGCAAGATGTACTCTCTAGAGAACTAGGAATATACCTGGTCATCATTACTGATGGAAGGAAGCAGAGGAACATTGCAAAACTATTAGAGCATAAGCATTTTTCATTATGTGAAAAGAAATAAAAGAAGTATCAGGCAAGTATCAGTCAAAAATCAGGTTCTTTGTTGTGTTTAAGGTAATCATTCAGAAAAAAAGGAGTAGACTTTCCAACACAGGATGGAGAGTCTGCTGAAGGTTATGCAGAGGAGCCATCTGCACCATGCTCTGGTTTAACCAACGTCTCTGTGGACAGGGGTCTCTGTTACATAAATAGGACATTTAATTTGAGATTGGGGTGTTCATCCTGTTCCAGATCACCTTCTCCTTCCTGGGGACAGTTTTTCTCCTTTATATGCCTGTAATTAGAGTATCGCCTTGCTTACGTGCAACACCCCTCAATAAAGACTCTAGGGACAGGCGTCCAGCCGGTGTCCATGGTGTCATCTCTACACACCAAGCAGGAGATGGAGCAGGACAGACCCATGGAGAACTGTTGGAAACAATCAGTGGCAGTACTGCTAATATGACATAAGAAAAAGTCATACAAAAAGTCATATGGAAGCCCTTAAAAACTATTTTTAATTCAACAGCTAGCTCTTGAACTTTCAGGATCATGCCAGAGTTGTGTTTCCAATTTATTTTTCACAGTCCGGAAAGCTAACTACTTACTTTTAAAAAGAAATGGAAGCTTGAAATTGTCTTGTATTCAAATGACCTCTGGAGCCAGGGATTTAAAAACAAACTATCATAAAAACAAATTATATCATAAAAAAATAGTAATATCTGTGGCATTAGTAGCACTGCAAAGGTGGTGATGGAGGCATTAATGCCCCGCTGAGCCCTACAGCTTTGTTCCGCTGTAATAGATTATGTTTATAGTAAACTCATATTAGTAGTAAATCCAGTTTGTAGTGTACTCCAGGGAGGAAAATCTTTATGTTTGCAAAGTGCTGGACCAGTTGCCTATCAAAAAAGACACAAGAGTCATACCAGCAACTTTCATCTGCTGTCATGAATATTTAACGCTAGTATCACCATCAAATGCTACATACTGTAAATTTACTCTTAAGACCACCATTAAAATTCTTGAAGACATCACGGAATAGTATGTCCCTTGCAGACTCACATATTACGATGTTTTGCAGTCTCAGGCCCAGTCCTTACCTCACGACTCACTCAAGCAAAACGTCTATTGAAGTAAATGGAAGATAGAAATGGGCCAAAATCAAAATATGGATAGAAACGCTCTGGTCTTTTAAGGCAGTTTGGTTCCATAAGTGGACCCAAAGTTTGCTGTTCAGAGCTTAATTCTCATGTGAGATTACCAAAGGACTTCCAATGGGCCTTTGCCCGGCGGTGTCCTGGCTAAGTAGGCTTTAGCAAACACCATCTGTGGCTGTTCCTCGTGCACACCAGGTGCCCGAGGTACACAATAAAGTGCTATTCTTGTAAGAATATTCAGTTCCCCCTTTGCCCCCTGTATTCCTCGGTTTTCCCTCTCAAGGAACTGTTGTGTTAGATGTTTCTTCAATCTTAGCTGCTTTAATCCTCCTCCCCTTTGGTTTGCTGTGGAGCCGCGTGTCTGACTGGGTCAGTGCTTGCATGGATTTTCTCTCGGTGGTTGGTGTTCCTGCTTGTCCTCCGAGCGTCTCTCTCTCCCTTTTAAGTAGCGAAATCCTTTATCTGTCCCCTCCTGACCTCCCTGCATGTCTGGCTTCTGGGCATCTGCTTTACTTTTGTTCTCTGCTCCCCAGCAGCCGTCCTTGTCCCATCCGGCCACGGCGGCTGGTCATCGTTTGGTCTACCTCTGCCTGTTCCCGTGGGAGCTTCTGGGACCCCCACATCCCAGCTCAAGGGGTACAGACTCTGGAGCTGGCATTCCCTAAATTTCTAAACTCCTGAACTCATGGTATTCTGCCAGTCAGGAACCTGGGACTCCTTAAATATTTGGCATCCCTTCTATCTCACCTACTCTTCTCGTCAATACAGTATGGAAGCGTGCAGACAATTTCTAGCTCTGTTATTGGAAAATTGTATACATTATGCAAATCATCAGATGGCCAATGCTATATATCCTCTGCAACTACACTTTCTTTCGACATATTTAATGAAACACAGTCTCCAAGACTATTTGTCTGTAATTAAGACAGAACACCTTTTCACTGAGGGTAAATTAGTAAAGGTAAATTAAAGAATATGAAAATGTTTCTCTTCTACTCTTTGCGTGCACACACATGCACACATACACACTTAGGGAAAAATGCCTATCTCCGATACATAACCAAATCAGCATTTTGGCTTCAGGTACCCCCTCTACTGGCCTTTATGCATCTGTATTAACAAAGGTACTTTAAAAAGGAATTATTGATGATGCTGGCACATAAACAAAATTAGCCACGCTAATAAAACTACTACAAAGGATAAGTACCTTTACCAACCCTGCAGAATTGTAATTTCAGAATTATTTGCTCCAAACATATATTCAGACTCAAAATATTTTTTAAATGTTAAGATAAGAGATGTCCAAAGCTGACAGAGCACTGTAAAAATTCCTAAGAAAAGTAGCATCTTCAAAACACAGATGTGTGTGGATGGGATGTTGTATTAATTCCTTTGTAATTTCCAATTTGTTGATGTAAAAACTTCCTCCTTTTTGTATTTTTCCCCATCAAAAACAAATTACGAAAAACCTATTTATTTGTCACTATACTATAGTATACTATATAGATACAAACATACACATAGGTCAATATTTTGAGGTTATGCATTGAAACTTTTAAGGAAAAATGCTATTTCAAAAATAAATTATGAAAAAATCCAGAAAGATAAAATTAAATATGTGATGGAAATGTAAGTATATACAGAGGAAAACAGACGAAGACATAAAACTTAGATAACCGTTCCATTAGAGGCATGCTCAGCATCTGGAAGACCTATACTGAAACCTGCGCTGGTCTCATTGACATCAGTGGGACTGGGCTTTACCAGCCAGAAAGCGGGAGGGTGAAGCCATTCAAAGAACGTCCAGCCCCCAGAGGACCCGCCAGTTCCAGTGCAAGTGTGGAAAGGGACCGGAGCTGACCTAGCTGCGGGGCTGAGAGGCCTGGTGAGTAACATCTGCAGATCTTCTAAACTATAAGAAGTTGAGCTGTGACAGTTTGAGAGAAAAAAAGTAAAGACTCTCCCACTCACCAAGCAGTTTTTATTAATTACTGAAAGAGAAGTTATGTATTGTTCAAGCAGCTGAAGTATAGTTTAAGTCAAGATGTTACATGTAAAGGACTAAATGTATCTGTCTTGAAAAAGATAGAAAAATAGGAAGATGTTCTGCAGCTTTATCACTTTAAAAACAGCAGAAAAAGCTAGAGTGGAAAGAGGAAGCTGATGGGTTCGAAGAGAAAATGAGCAGCAAAGATCCAAGCTCCCTAAACACCTCTTGTTCATGACCCTGTGCAAGACTGACCTCAGACAAGGCTCATGGCCGTGGCATTATTCTCAGTGAATATTTTCCACGTGACTGGGTATCCCGGACTGTATCACTGCAAGACAATATCCGGGACTATGCCACTGTGCATTGACAGTGCAAATGAAAGCAATGACATTGTGCTCTTTAAAGTAATCAATACACAGGCTAATTTCTGCTGCATTTAATCTAAAAACTCTTGCGGTTCCTGCAAGCATGACCCCTCCTGCCCTGCACTCACCCTGCTGCGTGCGTGGCTTAGCTTACCACCAGTCTTGTATTATTTCAGAGCTCCTGGTTGTTAATGCATGCAAACAATACAAGAACAAAAATGTTTTCTCTGTCCTTTAGCCATTGCACTAGCCAGGACAGTCAGGGAGCAATGCACAGCGAAGCGTGCATGGAGCCTCTCAGGGACCCCCCTGCACGATGCCCCCAAGCCGGCATGCCCTCCCTCGGGCGGGAGAGGCTCGCCAAACCTGTCAGGTTCTCCTCTCCTGAAACCCCCCTCGCCTGCAGGGAAAACCCCCCGGCCAAAGTCTTCAACAAACTGGTGCTCCAAGGCCCATCTGGGATCCTAGCATTTTTCTGGCACATCAAATCACCCCCAGAAGCCCTTTTCTGAAGCCTGTAAAGCCAATGCAGTTTTACAGTGAATTAAATCAGATTCATCTCAAGCCCAAAGAGGTGCATTTTCATTTTCAGAAATGACCCTTATGTGAGTGCATCCTCTGGTGAAGGCTGTTTGCCCTGTTAGGCACCAATGGAGGGGGAGGGTAAAGAATGGCAGCCTCTGGAAAACACAAAGTCATGCCTAATTTCACAGTTTCCAAAAGCTCTACTTAAAAGCTCCCTGTGTTCGAGGCAAAGCCGGGCCCCTTGGCTGCTTCGAGATGCTAATTTCACTTAGAGATAACCAATTCCACTTAGAGATACCAAAACTTTGGGTTTCAGCACATACTTACACTCTCAAAACATTGATGGGGAGATGACTGGTGGGACTCTGTATCAAAGTCTTTCTCAAGCTTTTATCACATTTCCACATTATCATTTTTCAAGTCAGAAGTGGCAGAACCGCCAGGACTGCTGACACAACCCCTCTCTCCTAACCAAAACGAGACCAACGCTTCTGCTGGCACTGATACGGCACGAAGGATACCGCAGTCACAACGTATCTTATCTTCCACGGCAGGGTGTTTACAGTCTCTCCACTTGCCTTATTGTATTAGCACATGCCAACCTGCAAGACAGCTCCTAAAAGGGACTGTGCTCTCCGTCGCTTCATTTAGGTGTCAGCATTTAGTTTCTGTGCCCATTCAGTCTTTTCTTCTTCTATTGATTCCTGTTGTTACAGTGGGCAGTATATAAATCCAGTTCTCCTGTGAATTCATGTGCCCCTCACTGCTAGGAAAAACAAAAGGGTAATCTCCCCTTTCTCCCTTGGTAGCAGCAGACATGACTCCAAATAGAATGAGGGGGCAGTTTTATTATACAGTAAGATGATATTTTTTTATACATTAACTTCATATAAAAAGCATGCTGTTTAAAGGAACTTTTGCATTTGTACTTTCTTCCTTGCAATTTCAGAGCTGTATTTCTTATCTGTAAAGAAAGCATGTAAGTAAGGTCATATGACTAATGCTGCAGATTAGTTTTCCTTTGAGTCCTCAATAGGTGCCAAAGCACGTTTAACGTATTAGTTTAAAATGCATAATCAATGCTTTCTTAAAAATATCTTTCTTCATATAGACATGGCTTTGTAAACTGACTAGAACAAGGTCTCGCTTCTTCATACAATCAGTCCTAAGTGGCCCAGATTTTTGGCATGAACTTTGAGGCACTGTAAAAATGTATAATATCACCACTCATTTCCATGGTTTTCATCCCCCTCTTCCTGTCTATCCCAGCATTCACAGTCATGGAAGAGCCAGGCAGTTGTGACTTGGTTTTTACATCGATTCACTGCTGGTTCAAAAAAAAAGGGTGTGTTCTAATCAGGTTCCAGGTTCTAATAGACCGAAATATGTGCCTACGTGTTGTCCTGAACCAAGATGTCATCCAGAGTCCAGCCCTGAACTGCCAACATAAGCTTTGGTGCAGACACAGAGTTTCTTTGGAGGCCTCTTATCCAAGCACTAACTGTCTCTGAACCTTATTAGCGCATGAATTGCAAAGAAGTAGGAAAAGTATCGTGCAAACTCTGACCACTTGTACATGCAAAGTAGAAGGCTGTGTGCGTCTCGAAAGCTAATGGTTACTTAGAAAAGTCCAAAATACAACCACCCTGGCCAGAGACAGACATGGGTTGAGAGATACAAGACTGCATATAACAAAAGACTTCTAGATATGTTGCGCGTTCTAGCTTAACCTAGTATACATGACTGAACTTCTTCCTGGAACAGGAAAATTATGCTATTGCTCTTTCCTATGTACTGTAGCATTTGGACTCATGGATCTGCCCAGCAGTGACTTACTTCTTCTGTTTGCCAGCAGTTGCTCCAGAAGAGTGCTTGCGTAGAGAAAAGGGTCAGCATTACGTGTCTGAGAGGCAGGCTGGTATCCTTTTACATAATAAGCCTGTACACTGAATCCCAGACCACAAGTTTCTGCAGCAGGCACATTTTTCGTAATTAAATCCTGATGAGGAGCAGAGCCTTTAAAAGGGTTGTGCTAGTCTGTGCTGTTGCTTTGCAGGACAAGCAGACAATCATGGGGCACGACAGCAAGGGTCTAGTTGTGTGTGACCCACGAAACTGACTTTTACTGATTTACACCAGGTGATCCAGAATTAAGGCAAGGACCCAATTTTCCTGGTCTTCCATTTTAGGTTCACGCTGTAGATGTCATTTTTAGGCCTTTTGAGGGCTGGCAAAGACAGACTGGCTGGTTTAGTTGTTTCCCTTCCTTCTTAGGGGGTTTAAAGGGGTTTTCATCACCACGAAATCCGAGTACCTATTTCCTTTTTGATTTTCAGAGGAAGAGGGGGGCATGTGGATAATTCTGGTGAAAAGTCTGGTGGAGTCCTTGCCAGCACAAGGAGTTGCTAGAGGAAGGAGCTGGCGGGAGAGGAGAGCTGACAGTGGGTTCAAAGAGGAGTGTTTGGTAGGAAACTAGGGGCAAGCTGGAAGCCGCAGCCAATGCTGTAATTAGAGCACATCCTGAGCAGCAGCCGTGGATCACACTGAGGACCACAAATGAAGGCCCTGCGAACATGGCAGAGATGACACTTCATGGCGCTCACCACTTGTGTTAGGTGACACTGTGATCCTTTTTTGCACATCAGTCTCCACGCGAAGAGGGTAGTTTTACACGGAGTGACTCACAACCCACACTAGCCAGCTAATTGCACCTTCGGCGTCTGAGTCAGGAGGAGGAGTCAGTATGAGAACAGTCCCCAAGAGCTGAGGAGGGAAGGTACTGCTAGGTTGTCAGACCTTTGGCAGGCAACTGCCTTTTATCTTCCCCTTATGTTCACCGAGCTTAATTTACCAGCTTTTTGTCTCCTTTGCTGTTCTAATCATTCATTACCTCATTCCTCTGCTTTGAATAACCAGATTACAGGCATTCATTATCAATTCATATTTATTTCTTCTTGGCTAGGTATTGTATTCTAGATTAAATTTATCTTCTGGTGTTTTGCTTCTCACATATTCATAGACAGCAAACATATCCCTCCTCAGAGAGAAGGATTTGAAAGAATTTCCTTTGGGAGAAATTAGTTTTTCTCCTCTTTCTGAAAAGATCAACATTGCCATGAAGGCACAGCTTGCTTGTCCACCTGATGCACTAGAAATGAGCATTGCTACTACGTCTTTGACATTCCAGCAGAGCTACCCCAAGGATGAGCGAGCACTTCAGGCCACTTTGAGGGCTTGCTGGTGAGAAGGCAGGTCTCTGCTGCTGTGCTCCACCCAGGGCTTGCTGAGCACCAAGCACACCCAGAGGGATGTTAGATAAGTACAATGCCTGGCCAGAGAGAGGGAGGGCTGAAGCCAAGCATAGATGGCTTTTGGAGACAGAAGACAAAGCAAGGACAAATCTATGTGGGGTGTGTTTTATTTATGAGTCTGGACTGTGCGAATAAGAGGAGAACTTGGCCTCCTTTTTGCTCCTTTTTGGGAGCAGGGAGGAAGAATGGGCTGCGGTAAGATGATGCCAAGTAAAAAAAAAGTCTGGATTTAGCAGGACTGGATCCTGCTGGTGGTTCTCACGGGCCAGGGCTGACCAGCACACATTCCTTGTCTTTTTCTTAACCACAAGTCCGGTTGAGCATGTTAATTTGAGATTGAGGGGTGTGAAGTCAGTATTAATTAGGGCACAGCATCATATCCCTTGGACTGCATGGAAGTTGATGTGACAACAGACCTACGGTTTACCTCTTGGCACGAACCCTCTTTGGTACTATTATATTATGAAGTACACAGTAACAATGAACCCATAGCAACAACAGCATAAAACCCAGATCTGTTAACCACAAAGCACAAGCGAGAAGTTGGGTTTTTTTTTAACATTGCTAATTTGCTTTCAGTCTGGTTCCTAAGGAAACAAGACTTATGTGAACTGCTGTCTATCTGCCTGTCCATCAGTTTTCCTTGTCATCAGTCCTGCTACCTGCAATACCTTTTGAACTTTAATCAGTTTCAAACAAATGTAGTGAAAGAGATCTCAAAGCTGTGCACATTTAGTGTAAATCTGTTAAGGAGATAGAGAAGTGGCCACATTAATGCTGCTGGTGATGGAAAGGCAGTCATCACCATTTGGCTTCTTTGCTCTGAAGGGATTAAGGAGAAACAGTTGACCAATTAGTGCTAATGTAAATGGCTGCCTAAACAGCAATTTCTGCATGACTTCTGAAAAGGCCACAAAACACACTGCTTTCTGCTCAGCTGCTGGGATACGTAAAGGTAGAAGACCTCTGAAGGAGCTGGAGGTAATGGAAATTGGCCTGAGGGAGCTGTTAGTGATACATGGATGTGGAGGTGATGGGGACACAAAAAGGAGCTGCTCATACTGTTTTGGGAAGTGGGAATGAATGTAGAAAAATACGATACAAGTTATTAGGGAGTACAGCAGAGATCCAGAAAATAACCCACTAGGGCAGACGATTTCTCTCGCCCAGCTGCTTCAGATTCATTCCCTTGCAGAATTCCAGCAAAATCCTCCTTGCTATGGACCACAGTTTCATCACTGCGGCTAGTAACTGCATTTGTTGAAAAAACCTGTCAAGATTTGACTGCATATTTCAGTTTCCATCTTGTATGCGCTTTGGAAGCTCTTGAAAAGCACCAGCCTTAAATATTATATGTTGGCTTGAGTTCAAAACCTAGGAGCAGTTTAGGCCTCTTGGGGTTTTTGCCTTTTTTTCCCCTGCTCTCTCAGACTCGCATAGTGAAAATAAACTATCTGTCACATGAATGTATGTTACGCACTTCATTATAAAGATTAGGCGTTCCTTCTGTTCAGTTCTCAAGAGAATTGTTAATAATTACATACACATATAAATATATAAACTTTAAGATATATAAATACTAAGATATATATATAAATATTAATATATGTTGGGTGTTGGGGGTTTTTTTCAAGAACTCCCCTCCGCATGGCTCTGAATGGTTTCAGGAGGAGCTAACTTGTTTGAGCGCATTTTCCACACATGAGCGAAGTTTGGTTTGACAGGGGGCAGCTTGAAGCAACTCCTGAAACACCAAATGTGTCGGCGCCGGCCTCCTCAAGGGTACAGTCTCTGAACTGAGAACAGCAAAGGCTGGTGAGTTTTGTCTCCAGAAGACCCCAGCCACAGCCTCTGAGTATTTCTGGAGGTAAAACACAAATGGTAGGAGATGCCAAGGAGTAGGAAACAAATATACGACACCCCTACCTATTTCTGCCCACTGAGAGCCTTTGCTTTCTCTCACTGGTGGGGTGACCACGTGCTTTCGAGACAGTTATAAAAAACACGGAGTCTCATTGTGCTTTCTGGGCATTCATTTTGCAGGTGTGCATTACATCTAGGGGGAACAGCCCCTGGAGATAGGCAGCCTTTTAATTCTGTATTAAGATAATCTAATGCTTTGTGCACAGGACACAAGCAGCCTGGAGCATATTTCATTATCAGATCCTTTTACAAACATTGAATAACCAGTTGTCACAATACTCTTGCAGCTACTAGGTGAATACAACCAACCTTTCTTTATAAATGCAGTTACTGAGACTAAGTGATTAGGATTTTTCCAAGCCTCAAGAAGACAGTGTTGCAAAGTGTTATCTAAGCTCCAGACTACCTACAAATAAAGACCTCCAAGATTTGTGTGCAATTTGTGATCACACAGTCGATTTCTGAGAAAGGGTTTTGCCACATCAGTAACAGGGAGGGTCCTTCCCAAATGTATCATTTATCCCTATAACTGGTATAAAAAAATTCAATATGTGATTGGACAGAGATAGAGCTAACTCAGAAACGGTGTGAGGAGAAACTGCTATCTAGCATTACTGACCTTGGGAGGTTGGAATCAGTTCCCTTCTTTGTTCAAGCAATATACTGTATAGCCCACTAGAAGGATGTAGAAAAACTGACTTTAATGAAAATCTAATAAAAAAATTTTCTTTGCTCGGATAGGATTTTTTCTGTTGTGCTGGTATGCACATGCTAGTTCAGTAACAGAGTTATTCTTGGTCATTTCTTATTACTCATAGACCCTACAAGGGTACCAACAAGAAAAAAAAACAATCTGTGGTTTTCCAACGAATTATTGCATGGTGATAGAGAAACGTG
The DNA here is from genome assembly GCF_000690835.1 of Fulmarus glacialis. Taxonomy (NCBI): domain Eukaryota; kingdom Metazoa; phylum Chordata; class Aves; order Procellariiformes; family Procellariidae; genus Fulmarus; species Fulmarus glacialis. The sequence goes on from NW_009231828.1 coordinate 11,755, forward strand.
TATGTGTGATTGTATGTGTATCAGATACCTTGCTCATTCTCTCACCTTGTAAAACTGCATAAGGAGTGTCCAAAGTTTTTTTTTGTCACCCATAATTCTGACTTGAAATAGCTGCTGAAAGTTCAAAGTCTCCCTTGTCTACTGAGGTTCTCCTGTGCTGACCTGCAATATTGCTGCCCTTCCCTTGGCTCAGTGCATGCTAAGTATATACTCTTTCTTCAGTACAAGGAATTCGCATGCGCAAATGCCTTTAGCACAAAAGGGTGGGGTGTAAGTGTGTGAAACACGTACATGTGAGGATGCAATTCTGCCTTTCAGAGCTTTGCTGAAGGTACTGATTTAATGCACTCTTTATGGTTATTCTGCAACAGCTTAATGGGCCATATAAAACAGTCCCACCTGCTAGGAAGCCTTCGTCTCAATTGTTTTGCTATGCAATATCCAATATCCAATATCCAATATCCAATATCCAATATCCAAAATTAACAGGAAAAGAAACAGTATAGTACACAAATAAGGACCTTTTGACTGGCCAACTTCCTCTGCAATCAAAATATTTCCCTAGTTTTGTTTCCTTACAGTCTGTCCCTTCTTCCTCTTTTCCATGTGTTTTGTTGTCTCTCCTGAAATGTCATGACAGCAAACAGCCCATGAAAAGTCATTGCTTTCTCTGAAAGCACTCAGAAAACTTCTCTTGCCATGATAATTAGGTTGAATTGGATGACTAATCATAGGAAGTTCTGCCTAGAGCAGTAGTACTGTGAAAGGGCTATATAGAAATGCAAGTATAAGTGAAATGTGACTCACTGTCACACTTAGAATTTTCCTGCAGATGTGCCAACACAATGCCCTTTTTATACAACTTAGCTGCTTAAGTGCAAGAATAATCTAACTTATAGCTAAAGCCACATACATACATCTTTTTAGGTTATGTGATGCCATAGTTTGGCTCACTGTCTTTTCCTAAGATCCGCTTCCCTGGCTCTGAGTAGACACCAAGATCTGCAATGTACAGCAAAGATGTCCTAAAATCTACATTATACGTGAAGTCTCAGGCCATGGAAAGAAGAACTGGGATTCAGGAGCTGCGTTCTGCGTCGTGGCACAAGCTCTCTCTGGCTTTATCTATACAGCTATGGCAGGGAACACAACTGCAATTCGTTGCTGGGACTTGAGCTTGACTTTGTTAAATCGTTTGAGCCATGCCCAGCACAGTTTTGCCTCCAAACTATCTCTGAGCACAGTTGGGGTAGGCCAAGTACCACTCCCCATAGGCAGTTTGGCTGCAGCCATCGTGTTTTGGAGGGCAGGAGAGTTTAAAAATAGGCGTATGGTTGGCTTCAGTCAAAAGAGTGGTCCTGGGCATTAATTTCCTAGTATAGATGCAGCTTATGCCTCCCTGAGACAGTAAGCACACAGCAGATGAAGAGTAAAAAGGTGGTGAGATTCATGTTGCTTATCTACCTTACAGTGGATTTGGGAATACAATCTATTTAAGTGCTCTGAAATTTTCTATCTGGAACTAAATAGCAACTACTTGTCCTCAAATCTATTTCATATACATGTAGTATAGCATGTAATACCCATTCCTAAGGAAAAGCCTTAAAGGGACAGACACATGCTGCTGCTTAACTAAGGTTTCTGAGAATGCTTATTTTCCTGATAAAAATCAAGCCGTTTCCAAGCAGCCATGCTCAGTTACTCTCTTCTCTTACATTTGGGTGAGTTCCTTTTTTTTTCCCCTACCATGCAAGAACTATGCACAGCAAAGTCAAATGATAATTCATAAAATTGAAGGGAATCACACTAAGTTACACATACCACCAGTCTCCAGCTCCCAGCAAAGGAAAAAGGAGGGGGTTTGGAAGCACTGGGTAGTAACTGAAGTGAATTCTGCAGAACGCTGTTATCTAGGGAGATGGGAAGTGGAGAGGAAGGATGTTCTTGGATCACATGTTACGCTGCACCCAGGAAACTGCAGATAATAGTAGTGCTCCTGATGTTTGTAAGGGCTCTGCAGCCCTAAGATAGGGCCAGGACAAAGCAGAGAGAGCAAGGGAAAAAATATTGAACGGAGTAAACAGATATTACAGGCGTGGGAAGAAATTCCTACTAAAAAATACCTAAAAGCACTCTGGTTTCTTTTCAGCATATTTTTAAAACAGCTGAGATCATTTTAGTCATTGATATTTTGTCTTTGCTTAACATGGCATCTGCCATGCCTCCCTTCTGCATGTGTTGCTCAGTTGCTCCTGTTGTCAAACTGTCACAGAAGACTTTATGGGTGATCTGGGGTTCATTGCAGGTGTTGAAAGGCTTAGAGCTCACATGCATTTGTACTTAAAAATAATTCAGTTAAAAGCTGGAATATAAACATTGACTTTTTTCCCAGAGAGAGGCAAAGGGAACATACATACTTTATGTGATTTATTTGGATTCATGTATGGCTTCATTCCCTTCCCCCCTCATTTCAATTTGATTTTATATCCAAATCAACCTGCATGGGGAGACAACACACTGGAAGGAGATGAGCAAAGAAACGACATAAGCCAGGCAGGTGGGAAATGGTCTGACCATTTCCTCCTCCTTCTTCAAGTTCACTGGCTGCTTGGGGCCACCCTGGAGTAACTTAGGAAACCAGGACAAACTTCTGGGCCAGCTTTTCAAATGCAGGCATTCCTCATCCTCAGGTGCTTCTGAGGACCCTAATAAAAAACCAATTGGTAGTAGTTTGCAAAAGTCTTTGCTCTTACAAAGCACCACTTGGCATCTGCTTTGCATTCTCTTGCTTCCTCTCCCCCTCACTCTGAGCAGCTGTTTCTTTACAAGGAAACCACAGAATGGATACTGCAGAAATACCTTCCTCCAAACATTTTGTGAAATGCATTTATTCGAGACTGAGAGGCAAACGGACGCAGAGGTAAGGGGGTGACATCGCTCTAAATCGCCATCAGCCCGGTACAGCTGTGGGAACCAGTCATCGGTTCTTCTTGTAACTTGCACCACCCCAGGCGACGCCAGAGAAGCCTGAAAGATCCAAACCAGGACCTGCTATAACACAACTACTGCACAAACACCATTCTGTTCCTTGTCACAGAAATGACCTAGCTTCAAAGTGCAGTATTTGGCTCTACTTTTCATCGAGGCTGTTCTTAGGAGCACTGCTCTTTATGCAGCAGGGCCTTGGAGCTTTATCTTCCATTCTCTGGAAGATGAAGGCCCTGCATCTTCATGCTGGCGTGCTGATTTAGTGGAGCTCATCTCCGCTCAATGGAATTGCACCAGCATAAAACTGGCGTAATGGAGCAGAGAATCAGGCCTGCAGGCTGCAATTTGTTTTGACATAATAGGATAAAACTATTTGTCTTACACATATTATCAAGTGATAGTGCTGATGAAATGTGTCAGAGTAAAGCCCTGGAAAGTGAAGTCCTTTTTCTGTCCATTAATCAGGCACAAAATGGAGGGAAAAGCAAAAGCTTCACCAGCAAGGCTGCGTGCTGCTCTCCCAATATGCCTGCACCGAGACCCCGGTGTGCCCTCTCCCAAGTGACAAGATAGTTTTGTTTCCTTGTCCGTTCATTTCACGGCATCTCGGTGGAGATCGCCAGCGGGGACACCAGTCAATGTCAATGTCAGTTGTGATGCTGTTTTATTGTGCCCTGGAAACGTACCCGAGAAGTGGATCGGCACCCCTCACCCCACATAACAATTGGATAACCTACTTCCACTCCTTACTGACCTACTTACATGCACACGAGTGACCTAGATATGAAAGGCCCCGTATCCCGCTTAGGTCTCTGGGTCCTACCACCATGAATGAGCTGAGGATGTTATGTGTATGCACATTTTACCAGCGTAAATTTGGTGCTACGAAACCACCCACCAGGAGAGAAAAACCACATTCAGAAGAGTAGCAATCGAAGGAAAATATTAACTTTGCCTCTTATATTTTTAGATGGGAATCATTTGCAGCAATGGAAAGGACTAGGATGTAAAGAGTGGTGATGGATTAGCAAATGGTACAGAAGAATCAAGAGAATGTACGAGAGAGAAATTGTTATGATTCTGTTCTAGCACAGGCAGAGGGTATGTGAGAGGCTAATGGAAAACCAGAGCTTTTAATTGTCAAGGTTTAAAATGCAGAGTCAAAAGGTGCTGCCAACGGTGAAAGATTGTATTTGTGTCATCATGCCAGTATGCTGATCCATCAGTGCTGGAGCATGTGGGATACCTGTGTGACAGCTTTCACAAAGTTGATAATTCTATCTTTTAGTAGCCGTTCATGGTGCATAGTCTTTATCAAATACTACCCTGTAAAGCCTGAAGACCATTTGTTATTATTGACAACTCAAGTTTTCTACACATGTAAATTATGAGGAGGAGTCTATATGGTGCACTAACAGATCAGGCGTACAACTATTTTAGCCTATAGTTATCTGAAACAATAATCTGTTTCTGTTACATATTGGATTGATAAAAATTCTGCAGTTACTGACATTCCTATTGTTTGGTGGGCTGCGTCCTGAGGAAGTGCAAATTAATGCTCCCCCATCGATCTGGATCACGGGGACAGTCTGGCTCTTAATATAGGATATGTAAGAAAATGGACACATTCACAGATACTGGCCTTGTAATATTTGATGTGAGAATAATGATCAATTCTATACTTACTTTATCAGGAGCAGATGCACATTGGGGTTCACAATATCAGAAGGGCGTATGCAAGCAGGGGTCTCCACACCTCCCACAATCTCATGGCGGGAGAACAAATAGAGGCTGTAAGCTTTTCAGAGACACATTTTACACACTGTAAGAAACAGATATCCACCCTCACCTATCTGCTTTCCAGGCCTTGTGGTCAAGGAAGTTTTTGTAGCTCATGACACATAAGAAACTGGTACTGCCAAAACATCACCTCTGGCTAGCCCTGGTGGCCCAGATACCCGTATCTGGGCTCACTGGGGGAAACCTTTCACACTTGGCTAGCAAGGGCTCAAGTGGCTAGCTTTGGTTTTGTGGTGAGACAACGTCACTACTCACCGGACTTCTCATGTTGCGCTTGCTAAATGCAATTTTGTTACTGTGCGTTCCCCTTGGTTTTGGAACACACTTCAAATCCATGTTCTCAGTAACATCATTTAAAAGAAGCGCTGGAAGCAAGCAAACGTCAAGCTGGCCAGAATGACCTCAGGTCCTTCTGGCCTTGTCTGTTCTCATGGACTTCACTGGTGTGATGTTCATACGCTGTTCCTCTGCCTTGGCTGTTTATATCTGCTGAACGGGAGCTAATGAGACCCCCTCGGGTTGGCTGCCCTGGGATGTACACAGTTATCCGTGCTCCTCACTGTCCTTTTGGGTTGAAGGTGGAAGAAGGCAAAAATAAACACTGCCTTTTCTCTCCCCATAAGCCTCTAGACTCCGACACCAAGCCAAATCCTATCTTCTCCCCCAAACAATAACATTTGCTGTTGACAAAATTCTGCTCTGACTGACTTGCTTTTCCTGACAAGTACAGTTGTATTCTTTTGAAAAAACTTTAGAAGCAACCAGGTTGTTACAGCTTTTCAGCATGCCACATCACTGTAAGGTGAATGGGAGAGGAAGAGATTGGGGAGAGGTGTTTGACTACCTGCTGCACTATAAACCATGACCCTGAATAAGCTGTGCGGTACTTTTTCCAATTTTACACTACTCTACCCTATTTTCTTTATCTATTTTTTTATCTACAGTGATCCATTCACAGAATTTGAATGTGTAGCCAGGGGAAAATGAGTTTTTCAAAAGCCATTTTTCCAAAGGCACTCATGTATGCCTGTAATTTGATGCATGACTTTGTGAAAGCTGTCACACAGGTATCCCACATGCTCCAGCACTGATGGATCAGCATACTGGCATGATGACACAAATACAATCTTTCACCGTTGGCAGCACCTTTTGACTCTGCATTTTAAACCTTGGCAATTAAAAGCTCTGGTTTTCCATTAGCCTCTCACATATCCTCTGCCTGTGCTAGAACAGACTTAGAGGTATAATGAATGAGTCATACACCAAAAGTCCAAAATTTTGCAAGGTTCACAAAGTGAGTAATGGGGTGGCTCTGCATCACATAGTGACACCCTTTAGGATTACATGCAAGGGAAGTACTCCTGCTTCTATATCAATCCACAGTAAGGACGTAAGATTTTCTGAAATACTTCTGCCTGAGAAGCAGCGAATTGTTGTGACTACTGGTCAGCCTATGGTGAAGGGAAAGCCCAACGAGGTTTCTTCTGCAGGACGGAAAGCTCGTCACTATGATCTCCTGTCTGGACTTTAACTCTGGTCGCCATGTGTCACTCTGCTATAGTTACTCAGAGGTCTGGTGTGAAATGAGGTTGTGTCCTTTGACAAAAAGTTGACCTTCTTTTAACCAAGGTGGTGCACAGCCCAGAGAAATCCCACAAATGCACCATTGCCACAGCATTCCCTCTGACCTGCTACCTGGCAGTCCCAGTCACTGCAAAGGAATTAACGTTCATGGAAAAAGAAGTGTCCCCTGAGCACCTGGGGTGATCGGCCAGTGCGACAGGGAGACATGCTGTGGGCATCGTCACCTCCTGCCCCTGGTCCATGGGGAGAGAGGCCTCCTGGGAGAGGCAAGTGGTGTGTTTTTAAATCAGAAACGGAACAAAGTACTGTCACAGCAGCTGGTTGCAGATATCAGACACCAGACTGCTTTCAGGAAAAAAAGAAGTCCCTGTTGCCAGAAGGTCTGTAGGCCGGTAGCTCAAATTTGCACACGAGGCTTCTCGATATCGAATGCTATTGTGTCTTTCCAGCAGAACTGGCGCAGCAATAAGAGGTTCCCTGGCTTTGCCACCTCACTGAACCAACCACAATTTCTCCCCTCTTTTCTCGACACACGCTTCTGCCTTTTTTTGTCCATTTATTTCAAACAGTACAGTAGGTGGGGGCAGCTTAAGGAAAATCAAAACCACCAGTCAAGATGTCAAGTAAAGCCAGAGCACGGATACATAAATAAATTTGCTTTCCCAAAAGACATTTGCAACAAAATAAAGAAGAAACAAAAATCTGCTGGAACTTTTTACCAGGGGTAAACAGATATTAGCACGGAGTAAACCTATTCCTATTCAATGTCTGCAGTATGCCAGGGCCTGCATCCAGACCACAGCTCCACAGCTGGCTCCCCAAGGACTAAGCACTTAAGAGCTCCTCGAAAATGCAACACTGCCTGCACTGTTTCTAAATCAACACGTCTTCCCCTTCAATTAGGTTCACCAAATTGACATTGCTGTTACAGAGCTTGATCCCAGCAGGACCTGCAGCCTTACCATGCCTGCCGCAGGAGTCGGCGGCGTTGCAAGGCACAGCACCAGGCAGCTGCCGGCAAAAGCCAAGGTAATGTCGAAATCCCAATGAGTGCTGAATAGCACGAACGTCACCTCTCGTGGGGAAACAGAATAATCCCAAATCGGTGTTTGATAATTGCACTGCCTCGTAGGTGAAAAATACTACAATACACCTGGCATTTATAACACTGCCTAGCAGCCGGTTTATGACAGATGCAGTTGCAACACCAATTTACAGATCTGTACTGTTCCTGGGAAAGGAAGGGCAATGTTCTAGTGCTACTCTGAGGACAAAACAATTACAATAGCATGACGAATAAAATGTGAAAGGAACAGGTTTTTTGCAATGTTACCAAGGTGAGTTTAGTGCTAAGACAGCGCTGTCGCAGGGTCTGTGTTCACAGCACGTGTGTTTTCTGAAGAGGATGGGCTCAGTGTCTCCTTTGCTACATGCATTTGGCCTTCGTTCTTGTTTAAAGGCAGAAAGATCCACAGGCAAAAGTTTTTACATGGCTCAAGTAATAGTGGCTGGCAAATCCTTCCGCTAATGGGTTAATCCTGACTACCTAAAGGGGTTGTCGTTGGCTGAGAAGAGACTTTTGCACGACATACTTGACAGAGAGCCCTTATTCCTTTCTTTTGGGTCTAAAGCCAGAGGTGGGATCATTGAAAATGCTTTCTGGTCCTACTGTCCTGGGGCAGAGCGGTTGAAAGTTTCTTTTTCTTTTTCTGTTACGCCATTTCTCTGTTAGGTGCAGAATTAGGTACTGGAGTCACTGTCTGGCAGCACTACTGGAACTGCTTTAAATTCAGCACAGGACTGGGGTGACACTATATTTGACCTGAGAGGGAGTCAGAAGGTATTTTTGGTTCTCCTGGCTCCTTCATGCTGTGACGACTCTGCTCAGTACTAACAGCAGAAGGACGAGACAAAGATAATGTTACCGATGTCAACTGAGATGGGCTTGGACCCAGAGCTCAAAATTCATTTCTGGTCCATTCTGCCCACATACCTCATTACAGTTGTTGTGGTTTAACTCGGCAGGCAGCTAAACACCACCCAGCCGTTTGCTCACTCCCCCGCAGTGGCATGGGGGAGAGAATGGGAAAAAAGGTAAAACTCGTGGGTTGAGATAAAGGACAGAAAAGGAAGGGAAAATAATAATAATGATAAAAGAATATGCAAAACAAGCGATGCACAATGCAATTGCTCACCACCCACTGACCGATGCCCAGCCAGTTCCCGAGCAGCGGCCGCACCACCCCCCACCCTGGCCAGCTCCCCCCAGTTTTTGTTCACTATGATGTCATACAGTATGGAATATCCCTTTGGTCAGTTGGGGTCAGCTGTCCCAGCTGTGTCCCCTCCCAGCTTCTTGTGCACCCCCAGCCTACTCACTGGTGGGGTGAGAAGCTGAAAAGTCCTTGAGTTAGTGTAAGCACTGCTCAGCAACAACAAAAATATCAGTGTGTTATCAACATTATTCTAATCCTAAATCACACAGCACTATACCGGCTACTAGAAAGAAAATTAACTCTATCTCAGCTGAAACCAGGACACAGTGCAGTGCCAAAGCAATGTGATGGGTGTTCAAACATCACGATAGTGTCTGTGCAAAACACAGCCAAAAGCAGGAAAGGAAAGGAAATGAGTCAAGAGGATATACATCAGAGAGCTGAAAAATATGTGTGTAAAAAAAGTCTTAAATGGTAGTGATAAACACTGATTCAAAGAATGAGAAAATTCAATAGCAATGTGTTTCAGTCTGCTACCAGTTGTAAATGAAAAATATTCACAAAGTTTCACTAAGTTTAACATGAGCAATTCTTAGAATTCTCACCACGGAAATCCACAGTTAGAGTGGATTGAAATTATTTAATACTAATTTTCATGGTTGCATTAATTAAAAATGCAACTAACTATTTTGTTTAAATGATTAAAAACCTCTGTTACAGTTTTATCTAAAATTTAAAAAAAAGTTCACCCCTTTTCCTAAAGAATTTTTTGTTACTTTTCATCCATTAGAAAGGAAAACCAGTAGGAATATAGATAATATGCTAATTCAGGAAAAATAAAAAAAACCTTCATCAAGAAATATATTTCGCTTACTTCTTGCAAACTGCTGGTTAAAGAGAATGACGAATATAAGGACTTTTCTCTACATTTTTTCTTGCTATTGCAAGCCCAGTTTGTCATTAGAAAATCCCTGTTAATTAAAAAGTTTCAAGAAGTTTGGTTCACAAGCATCCTTTTCAAATGGAGGGTGGAGCCAATACCAGAGGATTCGGGCCCTCAGTCCCAATGCTGGATAGCCAGAGAGCGCAACTCTTAATAAGAGATGCATTGCCTGCAGCATTTGTATGGGTTACTTAGTAAGTACCTGTGAATAATGAAGGTATCCAGAGAGAATAAAGGTCACTTCACAAATGCTACTAACAAAAGGAGGATAAAATTTCCCGTGAACGTATTTGGGAGTGGCAGGTTGGAGAAGGGAAGCTCCCAGCAAGCAAGAAAATTTGTATTAATTAGGCAGAGCGCAGGCTTTGCAAATGAACTGAAATAAAATACAATAAGATGGTTAATGGTAGATGAGTGGGATGTTTAAACAAAGACCTACTGTAGGGGACTTTCAAAATGTGGTCCTAAAACATACAGAGCATTAAGGAATTTTCTAGATCTATAAAATAGCAGCTGATTATGTATAGATGAAAGTTAATGAACCGGTATACTCTGAAGTGTCTTCTTTTCTAGATATGGCTCTGTAACTTCCATTAGCATCCACAGACTCTTGAATACACAAATGCATTAGTCATGCATCAAATCACACCGTACATTTTGTTAAGTATCCAAAGACTGAAGTGGCTCATACGGTCAAAATTTCTTTTCCCATGTGAATCAGATGCAATGCTTGACAAATCTCCACTGGAAAAGAAGGATGCCGTTTTTTGAGTAAGATCTTTTATAGCACTTAAAGGCTTTATGACCCTGCCTGTAAATTAGTCACACTGATTTCAAAACTGGGTTTTCAAAACTGTACGAAAAAACACATAAAAATATTAGAAAGCACTTGTCAGTGACAGAAATAAGGTCCAGCTCAGCACTGTCCAGGCCACATGTAGCCAATTTGCGCCACTGAACAAGAGCACCCGATGTTGCCAAACGGGGACAGTCACGTTTTGCAATCACGTTGCGGAGCATTAATGAATCAGATCTCAAAGGCTAGAATTAAAACTGTCCTCAGACTTTTGCAAGGAGCATGCTCTATCCGACATTTTCCCTTCAAAACTTCCCTTTGGTCTCCGGGTTGGGGATGAGTCATGTCACGACTCCCGAGGAGTTAAACAAATCGACGCATTCCTCTGTGATTCACTGACAGCGGTTTTGCCGTCTTCTGCAGTTGTTGTAACCCCAAGTAGCAACCATTATCAGAAGGTTTGTGTTTGGCTTTTGTAATTCCTAATTCTGGTTTCTTTTTTTATTTTTTTCCCCCCAGCTTCTCAACCTGTTTTTAATTAAATTCAGACTTAGGCAAATGTTGAATAGTATGAAAAAATTCATACCATGTGAGAACTGCAGAATCTGGCAGCCTTCAAGTGTGTTACTGTGTTTTAAGAAAGGCAACTGGCCTCACTGTGTGCATACATCACGTTCTTTGAAGAGTTTTGTTTTTTCTGTGTAAACATGGCCTGTTAATGACGCATGTAACCCTTTCCTTCTGCCTGGAAGGGGGCTGCAGGCACCTTCTGGCGACACAAGCCTTCAAGAAAGTCCATGTGGGGCTTGGTAAAGCACAACCATGCTGGGGCCACCAGCTTCAGACCAGTGGTGGCCTGCAAAAATACATGTGGACCAGGTGAAAGGAAACCCCTACCCCTAGGGTGCTCCTGCATTGCTCGAGAGGTTCATCCATGTGAAGAGAACTTGCTCTGTGGCTGTACTCAATCTTCCTGGGTCTGAAGGAGACTGCTGATATATTTTCACAGCTGAAAAATCCATTGAACCTGCCTTCATGCCTATCTGCTTGCAGCCATCCCTCCGCTATGACACGCAATAAAAGCCACAGGGCAGGCACAGGGGCTGTGTTTTCACTGATGAAAGAGATGGTTTTTACACTGAGCACAATACACCTGTATACTGAAAGCTATCATGTTGTACAAGAGCCACGGAAAGCAACCAAAGAGTTCATACTCATGAGCCCTCCTTGGAGTTGACACACAAATGAGGGGATTGAGAAAAGCTGTTTCTGGAGAGAGGGGAAGGCCAATTTAAATTCAAAATGCTTTAAATGTGGGCATCGGGTATAAAGATGGAGGAGCAGGAGATGGATGGCAGAAGATGACAGTACAATAGGCTGGAAAGAGAAGAAGTGTGTTGAAGAGGGCAGAGAGGAAGGAGCACAAGACGGGGCAAGGTCTTGCTCTTGCTAAGGCACGACGGAGACCACCATATTTCTTGCTCCTCGGCCTGTCGCTGGATGCCTGGCGTGGAAAGTGTGTGCCGAGGAACATAAAGCGAAGCAGACAGAGCCACTGATTAAATGGAAGAAAAGACAAATCTGTCCAAGCGAATGAGTACTACTACCCTGGCTGCCACCTCGGCTCTAGGCATTTCTGCTAGCTGTTTAACCTAGGCTTAGCTGCTTTGGCTTCAGCAGCTTGATGTTTCTGGGTCTTTCAGGTTTAGTGCCAAAGGTAGAGGCTTTCTATCTGGGACAAGAAACGCCCCTCCTGATGGAGGAGGTCTCAGTATTCCCTTCTAGTCTGACTGCATTATAATAGATCTCTTGTCTGCTTTTCTGTGTCTCTCATCTCCTGCTACAATCAAATTGGATGGTCTGTTATTTCAATCCATCTTTGGATTGAATCTTGCCTGAAAACACAGAGTTGCTAACCAGTATGCCAGGGACCTACATTCCTGTCTCTGCCTGACTGCAGCACTTTCTTTCACTGCTCACATTACAGCCTGCCCAGTTTCAGTATTCACACTGACTTCCACTTCTCCAAGCATAAAGGTCCTCAGACTGTGTGAAGATGAGATGCGTTTTCTCTTTTGGGCAAGTTGCTTTTCCCTTTTCCAGTGCGAACGGCTGTGTACAGTAACTCCTCTCCCAGTTCCCCACCTCCGACTCTTCACACAGACAGTAAGGAGACAATAAAAGTTCTCTACGCACAGCCATAGCCCTCGCTTCAGGGAGCATCTTTGCTCATTCTCAAATGCTCCCTAAGTGTTCGTGTGCTCTGCAACCACTGCATAATTTTGTGGCATCTCAGATGGGTGAAGGATTTGGCTTCACGTCCCTTCTCGGTCTTCCTTTACAAACCACCCCAAAGGTAATTTCAACTCTTTACTGGCCAGCTACATTTCACTTTCTTGCCATATGAAGATCCATGGTCAAAATAGGATCTTTGGTCAAGCTACATCTTCACAGCACAATGCCAAGTCAGTTCCGACCATGCTGCTCAGAAGCAACTGAAGCAGTCATGTTCGTGCACAGCTCTGCTTGGGCTAAGCTGTCCTGCTAGAAAGCACCTTCGTTGCTCTGCTCACACCAGCAAGGTCCCACGTTGGGTTTGACTGCTGAAGTGGAGACAGAGCTTGAAGCCAGCTGACAGGGCTCCCAGGCACACCCTATGCATGGCTATGGAAAGCCGGGGGCTAGGTTACCTCTTTTTGGCTTGGCCTCTGCACTGAGCCATTCCTCCCTGCCCAGCCACGCAGGCTGGTTCAAGCAGCAAGTGCTGTGAACGCACCAGTGCCTGGACATAAAAGCTAATCTCTTAGTTAGCTGCTAATCCCCAGACCCAGCTTCAGTGTGCAGACATGTGCGGGTGTTTGCTTTCCGCTGGGCAGCCTGCAGATGGGTGCAACTGCAGCTGAATCCTGAGGAATGTAGAAAATTTCTGCAATAAAACTGATAATGGTCATTGCAGGAGAATATGTCATTTCCCATGGAAGTAATGATAGAATGGGCTGTAAAATATAGGGCCAGACTCAAAATGACATTTTTCTGTTTATTTTTTCGACTTTTTTTCCCCTCCCTGTTGCTGCGTGAAAGGCTTCCTCAAATAATGCAGGTAAATGCTGATGGGAGCATGAAAGCAGTAACCCTGCCTGCCTCCGCCCCAGCCCTCCCAAGTGCAAAAGTGGCGAGGACCCCCCACCTCCGCCAGGTTGTATTTTTCTCTTTTATTTGAAATAGTTTCGAGTAGGAAACCATCGCTCTTGCGAGGACGGACAAATAACCGAGAACAACCTCTTCAGCCCGCAAGTC
>NW_009231829.1:0-204 GCF_000690835.1 Fulmarus glacialis
CCTGTATTGGGGGGGGAGTCCCTGTTGTGAGCTCTGGCCCCAGCTACCTCATGCCTGGGTGTGTGCAGACCCCTTCCCAACCCAGCCCTGTGTGTCCTTCCCCTCTGTGAGTCCTGCCCTGCTCGGTGCTGTCCTGGCGCTGCTCCTGGCTGAGCTGCAAGGGCTGCCTGAGGGGCTGATGGGGTGGCTGTAGGAGCAGAGCCC
>NW_009231830.1:0-590 GCF_000690835.1 Fulmarus glacialis
ACCGCCCGTGCCACCCACCTCCCGCCGGGCCGGGACCCTCCAGCTCAGCCCCGACAGAGGGGCTTTTCTTGTCCCCTGCCTTTGTTTTCTATTTAGTGCTTTTGTTCTCCCCTCTTTGGTCCTTTGTTCCAGCTTGTCCTTTGTTCCGACGCCTTTGGTTTCTCTTCCCTTTGATGCTTTGTCACTCCCTTCATCTTGGTGCTTTTCTTTCCCCGGGTTTTTAAGCTGGCGGTTGTTTTCTCTCCCCGCTCTGTGCTTGGCATTTTTATCCTTTCTCCTGCCTGGTCCACTCCTCGGGTCACATGGGCCCGGCCCAGATTGTCTTCAAATCCCCATTTGTCTTGTTTTGGTGCCTGGATTTCTCTGCCTTTATGTCCTTTCTTAAGAGACTCTTAGAGATTTCTTCTCCTCAGTGAGGAGAGTAGGGGGGGGTCGGAGCTTAATTAATTAGCGAGTGTAATCTTTAGATGCGTGGCACTGCAGGACGTGTGGAGCATCATTATTATTGTCATTAGGATGTTAAGGGTTAGCGAGGGTTTAAATACCAGCTAATTGCAGCAAAAAGAGCTCCAACTTTGCAAAATTATATC